>NW_024080761.1:2152414-2334201 GCF_003009895.1 Hyaena hyaena
TTGCCAACATTAGTTGACTATATAAGCAGGGCTTTATTTCTGGGCTCTCAATTCTGTTCCATTGGTCTGTGTTTCCATTTTTATGCCAGCTTCATACTGTTTTGAATACTATAACCTTATTTTTTAAATGTTTTTTAAATTTCATTATCACATTTTATTTTATTTTATTTTTCTAAGTTTATTGTGAAGTTGGTTTCCATATAACACCCAGTGCTCATCCCCACAAGTGCCCTCCTCCATGCCCATCACCCCCTTCCCGCTCCCCCCACCCTATCTGCCCTCAGTTTGTTCTCAGCATTCAAAAGTCTCTCATGGTTTGCCTCCCTCCCTCTCCCCAACTATTTTTCCCCTTCTTCTCCCTCATGGTCCTCCATTAAGTTCATCCTAATCCACCTATATGTGCAAATATATGGTATCTGTCTTTCTCTGCCTGACTTCTTTCGCTCAGCATAACACCCTCAAGGTCCATCCATGTTGCTACACATGGCCAGATTTCATTCTTTCTCATTGCCATGTAGTATTCCATTGTATAGATAAACCACATCTTCTTGATCCATTCATCAGTTGATGAACACTTAGGCTCTTTCCATGTTTTGGCTATTGTTGAGAGTTCTGCTATGAACATTGGGGTACATGTGCTCCTATGCATCAGCACTCCTGTATCCCTTGGGTAAATTCCTAGCAGTACTTCTACTGGGTCATAGGGGAGCCCTATTGTTAATTTTTGAGGAACCTCCATACTGTTTTCCAGAGGAGCTGCACCATTTTACATTCCCACCAACAGTGTAGGATGGTACTCATTTCTCCACATCCTCGGCAGCATCTAGAGTTTCCTGATTTGTTCATTTTAGCCACTCTGACTGGTGGGAAGTGGTATCTCAGTGTGGTTTTGATTTGTATTTCCCTGATGAGGAGAGACACTGAGCATCGTTTCATGTGTCTGTTGACCATCTGGATATCCTCTTTGGAGAAGTGTCTGTTCATGTCTTCTGCCCATTTCTTCACTGAATTATTTGTTTTTCGGGTGTGGAGTTTGAAGAAAAAGCAAGGAAAAACCTCCTTGACCTCAACCACAGCAATTTCTTACTTGACACATCCCCAAAGGCAAGGGAATCAAGAGCAACAATGAACTACTGGGACCTTATCAAGATAAAAAGCTTCTGCACGGCAAAGGAAGCAATCAATAAAACTAATAGGCAACCGAGGGAATGGGAAAAGATAGTTGCAAATGACATATCAGATAAAGGTCTAGTATCCAAAATCTATAAGGAACTCATCAAACTCCACACCCAAAAATTAATACTATAACTTTAGAATATAGTTTGAAATCAAGAAGCCTGATGCTTCCAGCTTTGTTATTTCTCAGGATTGCTTTGGCTATTTGGGGTGTGTGTGTGTGTGTGTGTGTGTGTGTGTGTGTGTGTGTTTCCATGTGAATTTTAGAATTGCTTTTTCTGTTTCTGTGAAAATTGCCATTGGAATTTTTCTAGAGATTGCATTGAATCTATAGATGGTTTTGGGTAGTATGGATATTTTTTAAAATATTGATTTTTCTAATCTTTGAACACAGGACATCTTTCCATTTATTTGTGTCTTCTTTAATTTCCTTCCTCAAAGTCTTATAGTTTTCTAGAAATGCAAAATTTCTAGCCCCATTTCAGACATACTAAATTAGAAATTCTGGGGATGAGGCCGGTAGTCTGTGTCTTAACAAGCCCTCTGGGGGGTTGTGCTCAAGTGTGAGAATCAGGAATAATCTACTATAGCTGTGTTTCTGAGATGTCAACTAAAACACTGATAACACTGATTTCATTTCATTGTTGACTCTTAGAGCAATTATTTTTGTGTCATTTGTGGATCCAGTTCAAGCAGAAATTTCTGTACCTGTGGTGTGATAAGTGCAAATAACTCAACTGATTCAGAATTCAATTAGCCCGCCCTGCTCAGCTAATGTTACATAAGCACACAACTTCTTACCAAATAACTGCAGCTAACTGCTGGTTAGCAAGTTCCTTTGATATTGATGATAAGATGCTTAAAAATATGATATATACCAAACCTTCCTTTGCCCACATAATTCTTCCTAATGAAAATAGGTTTGTTGTGACGATTACAAATATAATCACTGTAATAGCTACAACTATAAGCAATAATATCTTGAGATAATTAACATTCTTTACTCTTTTCAGTCTCTGGGGGCCAAAAGTCTTGCTGGATCATAAAAGGACACTGTAGGAAAGACTGCAAATCTGGTGAACATGTGAAAAAGCCATGTAAAAATGGTAACTATTGCTGCATTCCAAGCAGACAAATTCTCAACCACACGGACCAACCCAAGCACCTACTAAGGAAATCCCAAATTTTAAGCACGGATTTGGAAGGAAATGATGTTTTGGAACACGTACCAATAATCATCATGAGGCAAGGCAAAATTTAGAGGGAAGCAGAAGAAATTCAGGACTTGTCAGGCCAAGGATTGTTAATTCCAGTCTCTCTTCCATGGGTCCATTAAGAGCCACATGACCTCCTCTCTGCTGTCATTCATCTCTGTCCTCACAAGGCTGGATTAAGACCTCGAGGTGCCCAGAGTACTAACTGAAATGGTGTCCCACCCCCAACAATATATAATTCTAAACAAACCAATAATAGGTCAATATAATAGAAAATTTAGAAAACTTCCAGTGTTTCCCATGAAAATTTTCTCAAATAATTTTTGAAATATCAAGTATTAAATTACTTTATCTGAGAAAAAACATTTTTCTGGGGCACCTGGGTGGCTCAGTCAGTTAAGCAACGGACTCTTGATTTCAGACCAGGTCATGATCCCATGGTTTGTGGGATTGAACCCTGTGTTGGGCTCTGAGCTGACAGCTGAGCCTGCTTGAGATTCTTTCTCTCTCTCTCTCTGCCCCTCCCCCACTCACTCTCTTTCTCTTTCCAAATAAATAAATAGACTTTAAAAAAAATAAGAAGAAAAACATTTTTTTCCATTTCTTTTGCACCTGCTTTGCTAATGTCCCACGTCAAAGGTACTATTCTCTTCATCTGGGCCAAAGAGTTTGAGAAGTATCTGTAGAATTCCTTGTTTTATACTTGCCTTCTGGTTGTGTGTAAGTAACTTCATAAATTTTTGACTAATAACTACCAGGACACTAAGAATTTCTTTATAAATATACTGGTACAGCCCCTCTGGAAAACAGTGTGGAGGTTCCTCAGGAAACTAACAATAGAACTCCCCTATGACCCAGCAATAGCACTGCTAGGAATTTACCCAAGGGATACAGAAATGCTGAGGCATAGGAGCACATGTACACCAGTGTTCATAGCAGCACTCTCCACAATAGCTAAAACATGGAAAGAGCCTAAGTGTCCATCAACTGACGAATGGATCAAGAAGATGTGGTTTATCTATACCATGGAATACTACAAGGCAATGAGAAACAATGAAATCTGGCCATGTGTAGCAACACGGATGGACCTTGAGGGAAATAAGTCAGGCAGAGAAAGACAAATATCATATGTTTGCACGTATAGGAGGATTAGGAGGAACTTGACGGAGGAACAAGGGGGAGAAGAAGGGGGGAAATGGTGGGGGAAAGGGAGAGAGGCAAATCATGAGAGACTCTTGAATACAGACAAAAACTGAGGACTGATGGATGGGGAGGGAGGGGGGGAAGGGCATGGAGGAGGACACTTGTGTGGATGAACACTGGGTGTTATGTGGAAACCAATTTGACAATAAACTATTTGTAAAAAAATAAAATAATAGAATTTCTTTACAAATATAATATACCTCAGATAAATGCATCCCATTTATTACCAACTCACCTTTGGTTGTAAATTTCTGTCAGACAGACCAATGGAATAGAACTGAGAGCCCAGAATTAAACCCCCCACATATATGGTCAGCTGATATTCAACAAGAGAGCCTCAGTAGAGAATATCCAATGGAGAAATGATAGCGTCTTCATTAAATGGAGCTGGGAAAACTGGATAACCAAATACTGAAAAAAATGAAATTGGGCCCATAATTTACACCACTCAGGAAAATGAACTCAACATGGATTAAAGACTGAAATCGAAGACGTGAAATTATAAAACTCCTAGAAGAAAACTTAGAGGGAAACCCTCTTGACAGTGGTCTTGGCAATGATTTTTTTTTTTTTTTTTGATGTGATGCCAGAGTCCAAGCAACAGAAGCATAAATCAACAAACAGGACTACAGCAATCTAAAAATCTTCTGCACAGCAAAGTAAAAAGGAAACCTATGGAATGGGAGAGAATGGTTGCAAATCATTTATCTGTCAAGGGGTTAATATCCAAAATATATAAGAGATGGGCATGGAGGAGGGCACTTGTGGGGATGAGCGACTTGACAATAAACTATTTGTAAAAAAATACATAAATAAAATTTAAAAAAGAATGTATACAATTCAGCAGCACAAACAATCAGATTAAAAATGGGCAAAGGACCTGAATAAAAACATTTTTCCAAAGAAGATATACCAATGGCCAGCATGTACATAAAAAGGTGCTCAACATCAACAATTATTTGGGAAATTCAACTCAAACTCAACATCACCAATTATCCAGGAAGTTCAACTCAAAATCACAGTGTTCTATCACCTCACACTAAAATGGTTACACCAAGAAGATTAATTAAGAGTTAACAAGAGTTGGTGAGGATGTGAAGAAAAGGGAACCCTCGTGCACTATTAGTAGGACAGTGGGTGCAGCCACTATGGAAAACAATAGTTCCTCAAAAAATCTAAACTAGAACTACCATATGATTCAGCAAACTCCTATTCTGAGTATATATTTAAAGGAAATGAAAACAGGGTATCAGGGGCACCTGGGTGGCTCAGTCGGTTAAGCGACCGACTTCAGCTTAGGTCATGATCTCATGGTTCATGGGTTCAAGCCCCACATCAGGTTCTGTGCTGACAGCTCAGAGCCTGGAGCCTGTCTGATATTCTGTGTCTCCCTCTCTCTCTACCCCTCCCCCACTCGTGCTCTGTCTCTCTGTCTCAAAAATAAATTATTTAAAAGATTATTTTAAAAAACGAAAACAGGATATGAAAGAGATACATGCACTTCCATGTTTATTACAGCATTTTGCACGATAGCCAGCATCTGGAAATAATCTAAGTATCCATCAATGGACAAATGGATAAAGAAGATGTGAGATATATAGATACAGATTTGAGATAGACATAGACATAGACATAGATATAAACATAGATATAGATATAGATATAATGGAATATTATTCATCCATGAGAAAAAAGGAAATCCTGCCTTTTGCAAAACATGGATGGACCTTGAGGACATTATGCTAAGTGAGGTAAGTCAGATTAAAAAAAAAGCAAATACTGTTATGATATCATCTATATGTGGAATCTAAAGAAAAACAACTCGTAAAAACAGAAAGCAAAATAGTGGTTATCAGGGGCTCGGGGTTGGAGGTTGAGGAGAGATGTTGTTTAAAGGCATAAACCTGCAACTAGTAGATAAATATTAAGTCCTGGAGATTTAATGCACAGTACAGTGAATATAGACAACAGTATTGTGTTATAGTCATCAAACTTGATAAGAGGCTAGCTCGTAATTATTCCCACCACACACACACGTGCACGCGCGCACACACACACACAAAGGTAATTATGTGACATGATAGAGGCACTATCGCTAAAATGGCAATCATATAACAGTATATAAATGTATCAAATCAACATGTTGTACGTCTTAAGTTTATACAATGTTATACGTCAGGTTGTTCAATTAAAAATAAAATAAACACTTCTCTAAATAAATAAACAAAAAACCTTCTGTCTGATATCTTGCTTTAGAATGGAGCTGGGTCAGAGGAATGCTCTGAGGAATTCTCTGTCTCCTTTGCATAAGGACTAGACAACAAGGACCACACTGTTGATTTGCAGGCTCCATAGGCTTATTTTCTTGACCCAAGCTCTGATGATATTCGGGAATCCAAGGGCCTAGACAGGAGGGAGCTGAACCTACATGATAACACTTGCTTTTCTGAGGATGTGTGTGTGAGGAGAGGAGGACCCTGAAAAGAACGAGAAAAAAAAGCTCAAATAAATGTTCCAATGTTCCAGCATAAGCACCATGGAGAGAAGAGAGGTCACTATCAGTTCCATTTCAGACCGTTTTGTTACCTCCATTAAGAGCTCCATTCCAAAGGACTAATTAGAAGTCCTCAAGGAGGGATACTTAGGGGGCTCAGCTGGTTAAGCATCCTACTTTGGTTCAGGTGATGATCTCACAGTTTGTGGGTTCAAGCCCTGCATCAGGCTCTGTGCTGACAGCTCAGACCCTGGTGCTTGCTTCAGATTCTATGTCTCCTTCTCTCTCTGCCCCTCCCCTGCTTATGCTCTGTCTCTCTCTTTCTCAAAAATAAACACTTAAAAATTTTTTTAAAAATAGAAGTCCTCAAGGACTCCATATTGGTTTTGATCTTTGTATCACTCCATCTTCCTGAAAACTCAGCAGGGTGAGAAGCCTTGAACCCCCCCTTCATGGTTTGATTGTATGATAACCTCGCATTCTTACGGGAACTTGGAGGAAAATCTTATCCTGAGTAGGCAGAGCTTAATAACAGCAAGTATGGTTTTAAACCCAGACTATTGGCCACAGTGTTGCAGAGAGTTCCAAGCTCAGTATCCCTTATCCAACCAATTTTTGTCACTAAATACTTATGTGCTCCCTGCTGATACCATTCTCTCTAAACTTCAGATGTTGTGATATCAGGAACTCTACTTCCCTTTTTGGAAATTTAACAACAACTATATTTGAATTTTAAGAATAAGTCACTACCTGAATGAAGCAGCACTAAAACAAAACAAAACAAAGCAAAGTCCCTGTGATATAGATACTAGGTCTGTCACATTTTGTACATGAGAAAACCAAGGCCAAGAAGGGCCAATCTCACTAATTTATTCAACAAATATTTACTAAATGCCTATTTTATTGAAAGACCCACAGTTGACATGGGAGCTACAAAGCTGGACATGGCAGGCTTGATACCTGATCTGATGAAGCTTGTGCTGTAGCAAAAGTGGAAAATAAACAAATGAAAACATAAATAATTTGTGATTGCTGGTACAAATGAAACAAGAAAGGTACTCTGACTGAATGACAATTTCAAGAGAAGGGCCTCTCCTATTCAGTTCAGAGTAGTCAGAGAAATCCTTTCTGAGAATGTGATATTCAAGCTAAAGCCTGAAGGAAATAGCCATGGGGGGGGGGGGGAAGAAAGAAAGAAAGAAAAACAAAAACTCTAGAAACAGTCTTCTAAGAGGACAAAAAGAATATGTGCCAGGTGGTATTTAACCACAAGAGGCTAGATTATGTCACAATAGCAAATGAGCCCTAAAATCTCAGTGGCCTAACAGCAGTGGTTTATCTTTGCTTATAAAAAGTCCGAGGATGGTCACCTTCTTTATCTTGTCATCAGTTACAGCATCTGAAACATGCGGCACCTAAGATCATCACGTTATGGGAAGAGACGGCTGGATAATCATGGAAAGTCCTGAAAAGCCAAGGCAGGAAGACTCACGTCATTTCCCTACTTATTTCCATTGGCCAGAGCCCAGTCACATGACACCAGCCTATAATAGGTTATATCCTCTTAATCTCTTCTTCCTTGAATGTAACATGCCCTCAACTCCTTCCCAAGGCATCCAATTCAAACTCCAACCCTGCGCAAAGCCCAGGAGTCCTGACTGATGCATGGCCCTCACCTCAGGCCCAGATGGGGATCTCCACGGTCTGACAATTTTTATTTATTTTAAGAACTAAAGTGACAAGTTATCTGTTTATCCACATCATATAAAATGCTGGGTCAAGAGGAAAGTAACTACAATAAATATTCCCATTTAGAAAAGTCCAGCAGTCACTATTCCATGGCAGTGCTGAAATGCTATTAGGCCCAAATTATGAAGCTTTCACCCTGTACCTAGGGCAAAATCCTTGCTGAGGCCCTGATTCTGCTCTCTTGGATGAGTTCCCTTACCCCTTATTCTCTGTGATCCCTAAATCCACCCATCCCCCCAAACTTCCTCCTTATGCATAATTCTTCTTGGCCATATCTGAATTTTGGGAATTTGCTTTTGAAGCCTGCCTCCCTTATAGAAGACTGGAGAACAACTTGTTTTACATCTCACAGTCAAAGAATTTGTTGGCCTACGGTTCATGGTTTCTTTGGCAATGTGGTACTTTCAAAGACTTAATAGGCTCCTAATCTATTTGCTTCCAGTCAGTTCCATCTGCAACTCACAAGCCCAATATTCCTTCCTACACTTACTTCTCAAATTATTTTCATGCTTCTTTGTGCTGTTCTCTCTCCCTCTCCCCTTCTCTCTCTCACTCTCTCTTTCTCTCTGCCCTTTCTCTTTATCATGAGTAGTAGCTACTTGAGGCTCTCAGGCTGAAATTGGAAGTCCACATCATTTTTTAATGTTTATTTATTTATTTTAAGAGAGAGCGAGAGGAAGAGCCCGCATACACAGCAGTGGGGCAGAGAGAGAGGGAGAGAGAGAGAATCCCAAGCAGACTCTACACTGTCAGCGCAGAGACCAATGCAGGGCTTGAACTCCCCAACTGTGAGATGATTGATGACCTGAACCAAAATCAAGAATCAGACGCTTAATCCACTGAGCTACCCGGACACCCCTGGAAGTCCACGTCATTACTCTAATCTTTTCTCTTACTTCATCAAACCTGAAATATATTACTGGAATTTAGTTGCTCAATGCCTTCTAAATCTTATGTCTTGTTATTTGGGACCTAGGATCTGTCTAGGTGTTCTAACCCTGTAAGGCCCTCGGTTTCTGGACTTTCTCTATTCATAGAATATTTATTTATAATAGTCCAAACTAGAAACAATCTCAGTGTCTCAGTGGTTAAACGGTGGTAAATTCATGCAGTGGATACTCCTGAGCAATAAAAAAGGAGTAAATTTTGGGGCATCTGGTGGCTCAGTTGGTTAAGAAGCTGAATCTTGGTTTCAGCTCAGATCACGATATCAAGTCTTATGAGATTGACCCCCACGTGCGCTCTGTGCAGACAGCGGAGCCTACTTGGGATTCTCTCTCTCTCCACCCTTCCCCCCTTGCGTGTGTACCCACTTTCTTTCTCTCTCCCAAAAAAACCACATTTTTTTAAAAAGGAGTAAACTGTGTAACCTTATGGAATCACTATATTGTACACCTGAAACTACTATAACATTGAATTATGGACTCAGGAAAAAAAAGGATAAAAAGCACACACACACACATGAGTAAACTGTTGAAACATGTTACAACAGAGATGAATCAAAATAATGACACTGAAGTATAGAAGCCAGGTTTTTTTTTTGAAAGAGTACATACTGTGCAGTTACACTTATAGAAAATTCTGGAAAATACAAACTAAAGTATGATCACAAAAACCAGATCAGAGGCTGCCTGAGGATGGAGGAAGAGGGCAGGGAAGGGCAAGGGACAGAGATTCCAAAGAGGCATGAAGAATCTTTGGGGAGTAATAGATATGTTCATTATCTTGATGGTGGTGAAGGTTTTGTGAGTAAATATGTGTCAAAATTATCAAACTGTATGCTTTAAATATGAGTAATTCATTGCTAATTATACGTCAATAAAGTTGTTTTACAGCTGTCAGCAAAATGGAAGTCCAATAGATAAGTAAACAATCAATAAATAATATCTTCTAGGTATATTTATTGATGGGTACGATCTCAACTTATCCCCCAGAAAGAATGGCTGGATGTGGGCCCAGGGCCCAAGACTGTGATCATGGGTCACATTCACTCATCTTCTCACCTGTAATAGACTCTTCCCCTTTTTTAGGAATTACCCTTCTACATGGCCACCACTGGCACCTTGGACATTAGGGCAGACTATGAGTTGGGGCGGGTACATTCAGATGTTCCTGCTTTTCTGTAACATGACCAAAAAAAAAAAAAAAAGGTTTTCTCAAAGCCTCCTATATGGAGTCAGGACTTGGAGACCCACCATTTATAAAATTTAAAATAGAAGTCTTTATACCTGGATAGAATCAGAAAAGCTATTCTTTTAAAAAAAATTTTGTCAGTTTATTTGTTTTGAGAGAGCATGAGCAGAGCGGTGCAGAGAGAGAAGGAGAAAGAGAATTTGAAGCAGGCTCTGTCCTCTCAGCACATAGCCCAATGTGGGGCTCAAACCCACTCACCGTAAGATCATGACCTGAACTGAAATCAGGAGTCAGACACTTAACTGACTGAGCCACCCATGTACCCCAGAAAAGCTATTCTTAATTCTATGTAGAAATTTCTCCTATCCTATCACTTAGCCTTGCCTTGACAATATTGGTTACAAAATACCCTTGACCTCTCTGGGCAGCCATTTCCTAGTAAGGGTGTTCTGCCTGTTAGAACATATTAAACTAAAATTAATTTGGCAATAGTCCATCACCATCCTGGGCACTCCACGTGGGGTCATCCAAAAAGAGAAAAGTTTCTTTATTCACGTGATAGCCCTGTAAATTTCTACAGACTGTTCTCACAGGTATGGTCAACGATCCCAGAAGAATCAGTAACGTAAAGCTTCACAGGGACGTTTAGAGCCAAGTAAACAAGAGAAAGCAAGAGTTGACGCAGTGTGAAAATGCAACTATAAGTAGGCAGGACGAAGCTGACAGCAAGGGCCACATCGGAGTTCTGCACCCCAAAGGCATATCTGAATGCCAAGGTCTTCACAGATGACTCCCAGACCTCCAGTGGCCTCCAGAGTGCCCTTGTCAAAAGTAACATCCCAACTTACTGTTGGAGCTGCCTTGGGTAGGGAGGCTTTCTGATGACATTGGGTGACATCCTGTCTTCTTGGGCAAGTCACTTCCCCTGATGGGCACATGTGTAAGTGAGAAATGTGGACTATAGATTAGCATGTGTTTGTTACCTCTTATTTCCACCAACTTTCACTGAGAATATGCTTTGTGCCTTGAGGGTTCAAAAATGAAAGACGTAGTCTCTCATTCTCAGGAATCTCACAGCCCAGTGTGGGGAGACACACAAGGAAGTAGTTCAAATGCAGGCTTATGCTAGCATGAGCAGGACTCTGAGCATAGAAGGCAGGACCCTGAGGAGAAGCCTAGGGAAGCCAGGGAAGATGCCCTGGTGTACAAGCACTGTCCCTCCATATCCCCAGTCACTTCCTGAAAGCTTGTGACCTACAACCCTCTCCACGCTCTCCCAGTGCCTGTTACAGATGCTCAGTCAACGCACCAGCCAACAGACTGATGTTCCATGTGGATTAGCTTTTATATATCTGTCCCTATCTGGCCAGCTCAGCGCCTCATCCCTTCGCCCCCACCCCACAGAGGCCAATAAAACTCTGGCTCAGATCTGAACTGCACCAAGTGGTCTGGACTCCTGAATCCACTGCCTCCTAACCTCCCAAGGATCATGAGACTTGGCTTTTGGCCCTTGGACCGAGGACCTGGCTCTTGCTACCCTTGTGTTCTTACCACAAGTGATCCCAGGTGATCGGAACCCAAGAAAGTTGCAGAAATAGAGGCAGGATGGGTTCCAGCCCATGGAATGTCCACGTGTTATCGTACCCCTCAGCCTGGGCAGTTCGGTGGCCCCCACGTTGGGCCCATGTCCTTCCTGGTAGGGTAGAACCTGAGGGTGGGACAAGTTGTCCTCAACAGACAGGGGCAACCCAACATCCAGACTTGTCTTTGGTTCTTTATTCCATGTTGTCATCTAAGGAACCAGATGAGAGCCTGATGGCCATGAGTTCTCTTTCCACTTGGTACCAGCTTGCAAATGACTCCAAAGCCCTCTTTCCTATGTTTTCTTGGCCCTAAAAGTCCAGGGATAGCGTTAAATATGATCCTTTCTTTCTTCTCATATACTAGAATTTGGCAAACAGGTTGGAAGATATCTGCAAAGTTGCTGTGTGAAAAATAGAACTGACTTTCCTTCTCCCTTCGATCATGAAAAGTCTAGGCTTTTAGTAATCGCTGCTTTTTAAAGTCCACCAAAGTCATGACCAGAACTTTGCAATTGCCACTAAGAGGACTTGAAGTTTCTTATTCAAAGCATCCTGCTTTCACGTTTGTTATCTCTCTCTGAAGGTACATTTCAGTGTGTGAACAGAGTCATATAAAAAGGAATCTAAATATTTCTGTCTTATAAGAAGAAAGTAAACATAGTGTTTACTATGTGCAATGTAGTGATTCCACAAGTATATACATGTCTCAGCGCTCCTCATGATCAGTATATTCCAAATACCCTTCACATGTTTCACCCAGTCCCCCACCAGCCTCCCCACTGGTGACCATCAGTTTGCTCTCTACAGTTAAGAGTCTGTTTTCTGTTTGTTTCTTTTTATCTTTGTTTGTTCCTTTGTTTTATTTCGTAAACTCCACACATAAATGAAATCATGTGGTATTCGTCTTTCTCTGACTGACTTCTTTCGCTTAACATTATTATACTTGGATAAAAAAATTAATTAAAAAATAAATTAGAAAAAAGCAAAGGTACTATATACATGGTTATGCAACATCATTTTGTTCACTTAGTGGTATTTCGGGATTACCTTTCTATATCCTCACCGAAAGATGTACCTCATTCTTTTAAAATTGTGAGATCTCACTATAAGATAAATGGTAATTTAGGGACAGCCATTTGGGAATTTCCTAATTTTCTAACAACTCATCAGTGATTATACTTGTATAAGTATCTTTACAAATTTGGACAAGGATTTATATAGAATAGATTCCTGGAAGTCAACTGGCCAGGTTAAAGGTCAGTGTAAAGTATTTTATTCCATGTGTTCCTCCCTCCTATACGTCTGAGGATACTGCCTGTAAAAATTTCTGGCCACCAGGGTTTGAGTAATTCCCCAGTGGCAATTCCAGGCACAATCGGGACAATTCCATATGGTCCGCATGGAGCTAACTGTGTTGGCTTTGCGTTCTGGGGGCGGGGGGGGGGGCGGGCAGTGAGACTAGGAAAGAGACAGATGTGAAAGATTTGGTAAAAGCAATGCGTGAATCATGGGAACTCAGAGCATGAGGGGAGTGAAGTAAATATCACATGTTCTGGAGTTTCAAGTCTGAGGGTTCTGGTAAAGAGATACAAATTTGGAGCCATCCCCTTAAACGGAATAGTTGAGATGATGAAGGAAGCATAAAGTCTTTGTGTTTTATCTTGGCCAAGCCCTATGTTTAAGGAACAAGAATAAAAACGATGACAGTTATAAGAACAAGGAGGGGCGCCTGGGTGGCTCAATCAGTTAAGTGTCTGATTCTTGGTTTCAGCTCAGGTCATGATCTCACATGAGCCCTGAAAGTTTCGTGAGTTTGAGCCCTGTCCTGACAGGACAGAGCTTGCTTGACTTTCTCTCTCCCTCTCTCTCTCTCTCTCTCTGCCCCTCCCTCACTTGCACTGTCTCTACCTCTCTCAAAAATAAATAACTTAAGGGGCGCCTGGGTGGCTCAGTCGGTTAAGCGTCGGACTTTGACTCAGGTCATGATCTCACAGTTCGCGGGTTCCAGCCCCGCATGGGGCTCTGTGCTGACAGCCAGCTCAGAGCCTGGAGCCTACTTCAGATTCTGTGTCTCCCTCTCTCTCTGACTCTCCCCTGCTCATGCTGTCTCTCTCTCTCTCTCTCTCTCTCTCTCAGAAATAAATAAAAAGCATTAAAAATAAATAAATAAATACTTAGAAAAACTATAAGAACAAGGAAGTCTCCATACCTCCCATCAGCAGTGCACCAGGGCCACCATATCGCCATCATCCTGCCAACACCCAACACTATTTTCACCAGTCTCACAGGTTAGTAATATTGCACTGTTGTTTTAATTAGCATTTCTCTTATCCTATGATTAAAATACAAAAACAGCTTCCTTTCAATGACCTGCAAGATCCTAGTGCTCTCAACCTCCAATACATTTCTCCAATTCCTCTCCACCTAACTTATCCTGTAGACAGTGTCACCACCTTATGGTTTTTCCAAAACTTTAGGATAGATGCTGCCCCTGGGCCTTTGTGCCTGCTGCTTCCTCTGCCTGGTATGCTTTTCTCACAGTTAGTCTCAAAGACCCCTCTTTCACGTCCTTCTCAATGAGATCTTTTGCTACTTCTCTTCCAGTCACACACTTCCTATCCACTCTTCCCTGCTTCCCTACTCTCCATAATGCTTATCGTCTGTATTCAACTGTATCTACAATAAAGAATATATCACTTTCTTCTCTTGCTCACTGTCTTACTTATTGTCTTCTGAAAAACTGACATCTTAAGAGCAGGGCATATGGTTTATTTTGTTCATGGATGTATCCTCCTGTATCTTGAACAGTGCCTGTATGTAATCCACACTCAACAAACATTTGTTGAATAAATGAACCAAGTGACTCTTTACACTTCTGTTAATTGCCTGTTCATAGCACTTGCCCATTATTTCTTCTGGGCAGGTGATGCTTTCTTGTTGATGTGAAGTTCTTTGTCTTTGATATTATTCCCTAGTCAGCTTTAGTCGCTGGGTATATTATCCCCCAGTCTGTCATATACCTATGATCTTTGCCCATGATATGTCATTGATTGACCAAAAATAATTAATTCTGATCTAATCAAATTCAACCTTCTTTTTCCCCTTATGGGTTCTGCTTGGTGATTTGGTTAAAGAAGTTTTTCTTTATTCTTATATCTCAAAGGGAATCTCTGACATTATTTTCTAATAACTTTTTCACTATGTCTTTCACGTTCACAAGATGAAATGTAAAATCCACTTTTATTTTTCTCATGGAATGAGCCAGTTTTCCCAGCACTGTATGCAAGGAAATGGAAAAAACAATTTCTCCATTGATTCATGGTGTCATTGTTACTGTACATTAAGTTCCCCATTCAAGCATGGATCTATTTCAGTTGCTTATTCTGTTCTAGTAGTCTAATTGTTCTTGTTATAATACTATATTTTTTTATAATACCATAGCTTTATATTCTGTGAGTGTCTAGAAGGGCAAGCTTTTGTCCTGCTTTTTATTTTTTTTAAAGGAATCTTCGCTCTTCGTGTCATTTATTCTTCATTATGAATTTTAAAGTCATATAATCAAGTCTTCCAAAAATCCCACTGAGATTTTGATTAGAAGTGCATTAAATTTATGGATTAATTTAGAGGGAAGTGAATCTTTATGATAATTAAGTCATTCCATTCAAAATCACATCTGCTATTTGAGTTTTAAAATATATCCCATTGAGGTTTTGGATATCCTTCATTTAAAACAAGATACTTTAGGGGCGCCTGGGTGGCTTAGTCGGTTAAGCGTCCGACTTTCGCTTAGGTCATGATCTCGCGGTTCGTGGGTTCGAGCCCCGCGTCGGGCTCTGTGCTGACTGCCAGCTCAGAGCCTGGAGCCTGTTTCAGTCTGTGATTCCCTTTCTCTCTGACCCTCCCCTGCTCACGCTGTCTCTCTCTCTCCTAGAAATAAATAAAACATTAAAATAAAATAAAACAAGATACTTTAGGAGTACCTGGGTGGCACAGTTAATTAAGTATCTGACTCTTGATCTCAGCTCAGGTCATGATCTCACAGTTCGTGAGTTCGAGCCCTGCATTGGGCTCTGTGCTGATGGCTCAGAGCCTGCTTCGGATTCTGTCTCTCCTCTCTGCCCTCCCCTGCTTGTGCTCTCTCTTTCTCTCAAAATAAACGAACTTAAACAAACAAGCAAAAAAAAAAAAAAAGCCAGGATACTTCATAGCCATGCTGTATATTTTATTATACTTTCTAGTTAGTTATTGTTAGTGTAGAGAAGTACTATTGATTCTTGTAAATTGATATATCCATTAATTATAAAGTTTGTTGATTCTTTTTTTATATTATAATTGTGACTTTTGGAATAAATGACAACTATATCCTTTTCCTTCCAATACTTATAATACTTTTTTTTGGTTTTGATTTTGGTTGTTGTTGTTTTCCTTTAAGCCCTGACCAGGTCTACCACTATTATTTTAAACAATAGCAATAATAGTATCTTTGCCTATTCTCACTTTGCTGAGAGTTTTCATTATAAGTAAGCTTTGAACTCTATCAGATAATTTTTCTGCATCAAGTAAGAATAATTATATTACTTATCTCTTTAATTTTGTCAAGGTAGGAAGTTTCATTGACAGACTGATAAATTTTCTAGGTTGGATGCTTTTTGCAGTTGGAATTAAACCCTACTTGGTTGTGATGTATTTTAATACACTATCGAATTCAGTTGGCTAATACTGTAATTAGGATATTTTTGAGTTTATATTTATAAACAAAATTGACCTATAATTCTTTTTCCCTCCTATTTTCTGGAACATTTTTTATAAGATAATACTTGGATTGATCTTCTGTGAAATTAGAAACTCGTCTTTAAAATCAGGAGAGCTGTGTGATTCACAAGAGCCAAAAGGTAGAAGCAACCCAAATGTCCATTGACAGATGAATAGACAAACAAAATGTGGTATGTGCATGAAATGGAATATTACTGAGCCTTAAAAAAGGAGAGGCTCAGTTGGTTAAGCATTTTGACTCTTGATTTTGGCTCAGGTCATGATCTCACTGTTTGTGAGATAGAGCCCCGCGTCAGACTCCATGCTGACAACGCAGATTCTCTCTCTCATTCTCTTTCTCTCTGCCCCTCTCCCACTCATTCTCATTCTCTCTCTCTCTCTCTCAAAATAGATAAATAAACTTTAAAAAAATGAAATAGTAAAAAATTTTTAAAAAAGGAAATTCTCACACATGCTACAATCTGGGTGAGCACTAAAGTCATAATGCTGAGATAGCCAGTCCCAAGGACAAATACCGTGGGTCCACCTGTATGCAGTACCTAAAGTAATCAGGTGTAGACAAACAGAAAGTAGCCTGGTGGCTGTCAGGGGAATGGGCAGGTCACTTTTAATGGGTACAGAGTGTCAGTGCTGTAGTAAAGAAGAGTTCTGGATGGTAACCCAACAATATGAATGTGCCTAATGCCCTTGAACTATACACTTAAAAAGGGTTAAGATGGCAAAGTTTATGTTTTATGTATTTTGACAAAATTTAAAAAATCATCTAAGGTTGAGGCTTTGGGGAGGAAGAAGTTTTTTTCACTGCTATTTCAGTTTCTTAACACTCATTGCTCAATTCAAGTTTACATTTCCTTCCTGGGCCATCCCTGGAGTATCTTTAGGGATTTATGCATTTCCTCTGGGTTCTCAGTATTATTAGTGTACAGTTGTTGATAATTCTCTTCTGTTATTTTTACTAATATGATATTTTGATCTCACCATTTCACTATAGCTGTCATTTTTACTGTCTCCTTTTTTTTTTTTTTCCAAATCAGTCTCTCTAGAAATGTTCTGATCTCATTACTTCTGACTTTATTTTACTATTCTTCTAAAATCTAAGTTTTACTTTTTGCCATATTATTTAATTTCCAAATGCATGAGATTTTCAATTCTAATACGACATTTGGTTGGAAAACACAGAATGCATGACATTAACCACATGAAACTCACTGAGGTTTTTCTATGCCCGGAAACCTTGCTACGTAAAATGGACCAGTGCCGACATCATCTAGGGGACTGTTCAAAAGGCAGAAACTCAGACTCTGCCCCACCAACTGAACCAGAATCTACATTTTAACAAGATCTCTACATAATTTCTACACACATTACAAAGTTCGAGAAGCACTGCTCTAACACCTGAGCAAACAAAACATGTCACATAGGAATACTTACACTATTCTAAGTATGTGGTAATGTTCTATTTTTTAATGAGAATACAGACACATAAATAGTCACTTTATTGTTACTGGTATATTTCACATACCCATTTGAATATACATTTAAAGTAATTAACCACATGGGCCACAACCAATGCAAAAAACTCAATCAACAGTGATAACCAGATGAACTTTCTTTATGAGGGTAGCTTCACACAGGCCCATGGAACTTCATTATAATGAACTCCAGTTCCTTGTGACTGGCAGCTTTCTTTTCATTTATGGTTAAGATTCATCTCACTTACGGGGCGCCTGGGTGGCTTAGTCGGTTAAGAGTCCGACTTTCGCTTCGGTCATGATCTCGCGGTTCGTGGGTTCGAGCCCCGCGTCGGGCTCTGTGCTGACTGCCAGCTCAGAGCCTGGAGCCTGTTTCAGTCTGTGACTCCCTCTCTCTCTGACCCTCCCCTGCTCACGCTGTCTCTCTCTCTCTCCTAGAAATAAACAAAAACATTTAAAAAAAAAAAGATTCATCTCACTTTCGGAAAAGTTCAAAAACGGCAGATAAGAGGCTGGGAAGAGAGACGTTTGGAAACATGGTATTTATCAGGCCTGAGCTGGGAGTCTTAAAGTGAGAATCTAATTATGACCCATGATGTTGTTACGGGATTGCCAAATATACAGTCATGCTTGTAAAACTGAGCACAGCAGTAACCTAAAATCAATAGTCTCTCTTTTTGGTATTTAGCCTAGGGTGTTGGGAAAAAATGCTGGCACAAATCAGACCCTGCAGGACGCCTGAAAAGTTGACAAAGGGATAAAAATAGCATGCCAACATTGTCAAGTCTGCTGTGTTTCAGGCCAGAAAGTTCCTATCACTTGTCCCACAGCCATATATAATTTTCGATCAGATATTACTGATATAATCACAGCAGGCTCTACAACATCCTGCTTTGAAATAAGTACCAAGAATAAAGAAGGCGAAAAGTGTGACTTGGAACGGAAAATTCCTCTGAGAGATTCATTAAAGCTCATGACTCTCTCTTGGCTGCCACTCACCCTATCCTCAGAGGGATCGACTAAGTCATATGGATAAAGCACTGAAAATACCGCGGTCATCCACCTCCGCCCTCGATCAATGTGTAATTCTAGATAAAAACTGCGCTGTGAGGAAGTCCGAAATTTTTCAGTACTTCCAACAATAAACTCCTCAGTGCTTTTCTCAAAATTTCAGATTCTTTCCATAACAGGTTTTAACCCATTTCCAGTGACCCTTGTTTGCTGGCGACCTATGCACAGCCTTAACCGCTTAGTTAAGTATTCCAACACTGATCTTTCCATTGTCCTGTCTTCTCAACAAGTGCTTTGGTATACCAGAGGCAGCTCTTGTGTCCATCCTGTCTCTTGATGGCAGCAAAAATCGTCACAATCAAAATTCCAGATCCTTGCATTTTTAAGAGTAGCTTCTAGCATCCTAAAGCCTTTCTTTACAACAGCGGACGTCTCAGGTGAAAGCATCCATTTTACTACTCACAAACTTTGATCTAAAGCCCTATATTATCACTCACTGTAGGAAAATTGGCTGGCCCAGGTATAAGCTATAAGGACTCCTTTTTGCCCCAATTGCTTCAAGGTTGGAATAGAAACTGTTGAAAGGCTGGCTTCATAAGCCCATTTCCTTGACCATGATTGCACATGGACATTTAAAGGTAGGGATGGCCTCTTAACTGCAGGTAAAAAGATGGACCATTTTGTCCCCTTGCTTACTGAGAGCTTTATTTATACCCCTCTGATGGCATAAAAATATCCACACACCCCATCTCCTTTCAGAGAGGGCCGCCCACACAACCACCACACACCTCATTTTTCCCCATCCTTCTAATCTTGTTCTTTCTTTCTAAGACCCTGACCCGCCCACCAGTTAACCCATTATCACTGGCCATGGATTACTTTAGATCCATACCTTAGACCATCCCCCCTTCTACAGAAAGGATTTCCCCCACTCACTGTTGAATTTCAGGCACTTCTGAATCAGGCTGTTTTGCAGCACTTCTGGCTGGTGCTAGCACATCATGTAAGGCACTCACAAACTTGGCTTGCCTTTTCCCTCCTTGTTAGCTAAACATCAGAATTCTCTGTGACACCATTAGTGAGTGATGTAGGAGAGGCGGTAAAACACAGCCATCTGAGCTCACTGCTGCTGCAGTGTCTGCTGAGTCTTCCACTTAGAATATACCATTTATGCCTTCCAGATCTGCTGAGTCTCCACTTAGAATATACCATTTATGCCTTCCAGATCTGCTGAGTCTCCACTTAGAATATACCATTTCAGGGCTTCTGGAGGGCTCAGTCAGTTAAGCATCCGACTTTGGCTCAGGTCATGATCTCACGGTTTGTGGGTTGGAGCCCCCCCATTGGGCTCTATGTTGACAGTTCAGAGCCTGGAGCCTGCTTTGATTCTGTGTCTCCCTCTCTCTCTCTCCCTCCCCTGCTCATGCTCTGTCTCTCTCTGTCTCTCAAAATAAATAAACATTAAAAAAAAAAAAAAAGAAAAAGAATATACCGTTTCCACTCAGCATTAGAATACTCCTTCACAGGGGTCAGGTAAATACCCCCATGACAATGGAGAACTCAAGTCACATGAATTTATTTTTTCAACTATCCTTAAAATTATTATTACTAGTAATTCTGATGTTTGGAGTCCTTGAAGTCCTGAATCTCTGGTCTGTGGTTTCTCCTGGCCTTAATTCATGGTGCCTTACTTCCTTGGGATTTTGTGATTTGGGGCTCTGATTTATACATTTTCCTTGGGACTGAATCTGAATGATTCAGTTGAGTCATGACTTAAAGGTCTACCCCTTCGTTTGTTTCTGTCATACACCTTTGCTTCTACCACTTTGGGGCAACTTTAGCTAAATCATCAGCTTGATTTTTTTTTCAGATCATCCATATGCCGTGCATTCTGGATAAGAAACTATGTGAGAGCCAGCTTGAGGTTGTAAATTCCCAGTAAAGTTTTTTTCTGTGTGCTGAGTACCAGACAATTTTCCTTGGAAAAGGCCTGATGAAGGAGAAGGAAAGTTGTATCTTTTTGTTTTGGGTTTTTGCTTTTTTTAAGAATGGCTATTCTTTTTTGTTTTGTTTATTTATTTTTGAGAGAGCAGAAGAAGGGAAGGGCAGAGAGAGAGAGAAGGAGGGACAGAGGATCCAAAGCAGGATCCAAGCTGACAGCAGCAAGCCCGATGTGCAGCTCGAACCCGCGAACTGTGAGATCATCACCTGGGCCAAAGTTGGATGCTCAACCAACTGAGCCACCCAGGCACCTCAGTTGTATCTGTTTTATCCTTACACAACATGTGTAACACTTTTAGGACTGAGATTTATGTAGAAGTCTCCTCCGAGACTCCCATTTTTTCAGACCCTAGGCACTGTCTCCTCTCTCCTGCCTACACTCAACCCTGGCCAAAGCCATGAAAACCAAAGCTCAAGTTCGCCTGACTCAGCAAGTGCTTTCAAGACAGAAGCCAGTTGCAGTTACTGCCTTCAGAAAAGCACCTGGTTTCATTCGGCCTTAATATTCTTTACTGTCTTCTTTTTTTTTTTTTTGCAAGGTCAAGGATGCGTAAGAAGTTTTATGTATATTTTAAATAAAGTATTTTAGATATTCTCAATGGGAGGGCTCATCTGAGTTCTTATTAGACCATTACTCTGCCAGAAACAGAGGTCTAAAACCACTGATTTTGTCCAGATCATAAGGTTTGTTGTTATGAGAGGCTGGGCAGCAACATAGAATGAAGGAGAATTGTCAAAGAAGGAGATTAACACTCAATGTCTAAAGCCAAAATGCTGTAATGATTGTTTTCTTAAATAAAAGAGAGCCACACTAGTCATGCATAGGCTCATTAAGCAGAACAAAGTGCTGAACTTCTATAGCATTTGGGGGAAGCCTCCTGGGGGAGTCGTGTTGGTTACAGATGTGGAGATGGGTTGATGACCACCTCGAAGTATAGGCCCTGAAGTGAAGCCAGCGCTGACTGTCTTGACTTTCAAAGCATAATGCTCTCACTGATGATTCGGCTTCCAGAGGTGTGTTCACGGAAGCGAGTTGTCACTGATAGAAGAGAAAGGTTAAAAGCCTTTCAAAGTATTTGCTTGTTAACACGGCGACAGAACTGTCAGCCTTCTCCTAGGGATGTGGGCAGTTTTGATTCTCACAAGAGGAGAGAGAATCAGAGGAATGCAGTGAGGCAAAGGACAGCAGAAAAACTCCAGGAGGTAATGGAGGGGGAACAGCCCAGGGGTTAGGAGGGAAACAAAGAAAGAGGGAAGTCACAGCAGCCAACTGAGTTAAGGTTTCCAGGGAGACGAAGTGTGGTTGGAAACGCTACCAAGAGGCACAGTGAGATACAAGTTGAGTAATATCCAGGGACCTTTCGAAAAGGAAGTATGTCAGTGAGCTTGGCCCTAGCCGGTTCCATTGTACAATAAACACAAAAGCAAATTGTGATGACTTGAGGCAGAGACTAGAGAGATATCATTGGTCAATGTAGCTACTCTCCTTTCGACAACATTTGGAAGTAATGGTGGACAAAGAAATGAGATATGAGTGGAGGTTGAGACAGGAAAAGTAGCATCAGAATTTTATCTTAAAAAGCTAGTGTTGGTTGTCATTGGGGAAACAGGCCTCCTAGACTTTCAGGGATTAAAAGTCCTTAACAGGGGCGCCTGGGTGACTCAGTCAGTTGAGTGTCTGACTCTTAATTTTGGCTCAGGTCATAATCTCCCGGTTCATGGGATTGAGCCCCATGGTGGTTTTGGCAGCCTCCTTGCTGGGCGTAGAGCCTACTTAAGATTCCCTCTCTCCCCATCCCCCCCCGTCCCTCCCCCCTCTAAAAAATAAAAAGTCCCTAACAATCATCAAAAAGAACAAGAGCATGTAATACTCAAATTCCTTCCTCAATAATCACCAAACAGACCTCCAGCCTCACAACTTGAAACCTTGGCAGAAATGACTTATTCACATTACAACTGGTTAGGAAATTCTTCCATAAACGAAGACACACTTGTCTACAAGACGTCCACCCTCTACCCTGTGCATCCATCCCACTAACTCAGATCCCCCTCTGAGACCTACAGGGCACAGATGAGGTCATGGCTCTGACCAAACCCTTCAGATCTCCCTCAGTGGTCTCAGGACATTCTCTCCCCATCGTCCATGGTTTGTCTGGATTCTTCTTGTCACTCCAGTTTTCTCTCCAACAGAACTGGATCCAGAACAGGACAGATACCTCCCCATGCAAAACCCAATCTCTCACTGTGATGTCCAATGGTCAAAAGAGAGACAAGGGTGGCAGGTGCGTGAATTTTAATAAGGGGTCTTGATAGCAGGTTGAAGATGTTGATCACCAGCACTCAAGGTATTTTTGGCCAACGATTCTGTCGGCTCCAGTCATTTTTCACCTCTTTGCCGGAAATGCTTATCCTCATGTAAGACTGGAGGCAGCATGACTGATAATTTAAGCAGTAGAGGTAGGGTTGTTCAGACTTTCTGCAAGAGGGTCTACAGATTCCCGTGTTTCCCATGCATCGAAGGGTGTGATGTCTGCCTGGCCCCCCCCAAAAAAATACAGATAGTTAATTTCCATTTAACAGTAACACAGATCTGGGGAGTCAGGGAGCACAGTCAAAACCTAAAGGGCTGAAATAATTATGTGCTACCTATAATTATATCGCTAAATAATTACATCGCTAAATAATTATATCGCTACTGCACACCTGCGAGAATGACCCAACTCTGAAACACTGACACCAAATGCTGGCAAGGATGTGGAGCAATAGAAACTCTCCTGCACTGCTGATGGGAATGCGAAATGATACAGCCCCTTTGGAAGACAGTTTGTCAGTTTCTTACAACACGAAACGTACACTTATCACACAATCCAGCAGTTGTGCTTCTTCGTATTTACCCGAGAACTTGAAAACCTATGTCCGCACAAAAATCTGCACATGAATTGCTTCACACAGGCAGTTTGAAAATAAAGCCCAGAGAAGCAAAAGCTACTTCAGGAGGATAATGGAATTCCAGTGTGTCTATAGGGGAGCAGAGCAGATAGCTTCCTATATAGAGATAGTCAATGGCTTCCCGTATAGAGTCGCTGTGATGTTTACAGTTGGTGGGACAACATATGCCATATATCAGCTAGCTGTGGCTCCATTTCCCAAGAAGCAGCATTGACTTCCGTGTATCATCTCGGCAGGCAGTTGGTTCAAATTCATGTCATATCTCTATGGACCAGTAATCGAGAAATAACTAGATTCTTCTTTGGGGATCAGTATTTATTGACTAATATTAACTGCCACCAATGAACCAGTCTTCACCATGAAAAAAAGATCTGCACATGATGTTCATAGTTTCATTTATAACTGCCCCAAATTGGAAACAACCAAGATTCCCTTTAGTAGGTGAATGGATAAACAAACTGTGGTCCGTCAAGACAAAAGATTATCATTCAGTGATAAAAAGAATTGAGCTATCAAGTCATGGACAGATATGGTGGAATCTGAAATGCACGTTACTGAGTGAAAGAAGCCAATCTGAGAAGGCTACATACTGTATGATCTCAGCTGTGTGACATTTTGGAAAAGGCAAAACGATGGGGGTAATAAAAAATATCAGTGGTTGCCAGAGGTTGGGGTAGGAGACAGATGAATAGGCAAAGCACAGAGGATCTGGAGGATTTGAGGTGAAATGACTCTATATGATCCTGGAATGATCAGTTCACGTCATTATACATTTGTCCAAACCCATAGCACAGCACCAAGAGTGAACCGAAAGGTGAAATATCATTTGGGGCAGTAATGATGTGTCAGTAGAGTTTATCAGTTGTAACAAATGCACCGCTCCACAGGGAACATTGACAAGAAGGAAGTCTGTGCAGGATGGAGGTAGAGAATATGTGGGAAATCTCTGTACCTTCTTCTCAAATTTGCTATGAACCTATAAACGGTCCAAAAAACATAAAGTCATTTTTTAAAAAGGGGTCCCTTAAGGGGAGCCCAGGTGGCTCAATCAGTTAAGCGTCTGACTTCAGCTCAGGTCATGATCTAACAGTCCATGGGTTTGAGTCTCGCGTCGGGCTCCATGCTGACAGCTCAGGGCCTGGAGCCTGCTTCAGAATCTGAGTCTCCCTCTCTCTCTGCCCCTCCTCCATTTGCACGCTGTCTCTTTCTTTCTCAAAAATAAATACACATTAATAAAAAATTTTAAAGAATCCCTTAAAAATAAATAAAGCTCTTATGAACATTTATCTACAAGTTTTTGAAGCCAGGGGTGCATTTGCTGGGTAACATGGTCAGTGTATATTTTGTTGTTGTTGTTTTTTTAATTTTTTTAATGTTTATTTCTGAGAGAGAGAGACAACGTGAGCAGGGGAGGGTCAGAGAGAGGAAGACACAGAATCTGAAGCAGGCTCCAGGCTGTGAGCTAGCTGTCAGCACAGAGCCCGATGCGGGGCTCGAACCCATTAACCGTGAGATCATGACCTGAGCCAAAGTCGGATGTTAACAGACTGAGCCACCCAGGTGCCCCATATTTTGTTTTTTAAAAGGAAACTGCAAAGCTATTTTCCAGAGTTTCTGTACCACTTAACCTTCTCATCAGCATTGTGTAAAAGATTCATGTTCTCTGCATCCTTGAGAAGGCTTCGTACTATCACTGCATTTAATTTTAGCGGTTCTAATGGTTACATAGTAGAATATCAGATGATCTTAATATGCATATCCCTAATGGCTAACCATGCTGAACATCTTTCCATGTGCCTATTTGACATCTGTATACCCTCTTTGATGAAATGTCTTTCTCCTAATTAGATTGCTTGGTTTTTACTGTTGAGTTTTGAAGGTTGTTTCTATATTCTAGATACAGGTCCCTTTGTCAGATATGTGGCTTACAAATATTCCTGCAATTTATCCTTCTGTCTGTCCTTTTCACAGGCCCTCTGGCACAGTGAACGTTTTAAATTTTGATGAAGTCCAACTTGCTGACTTTTTCTTCTTTTGTGGATTGTGCTTTTCATATCTAAGAACTTTTCACACAGCCCTAGGTCTGAAAGATGTTTCCTATGTTTTCTGCCAGAAGCTTTATACCTTTACATCTTATGTTTGAATCTATGATCCATTTTGAGTTAAACTTTGTATAAGATGTGAGGTTTAGATTGAGGTTCTTTTCCCTCTCTGTCTCTCTCTTTTTTCTTTCTTTTCTTACAGTGTCTAATTGAGCCAGCACCATTTGTTGGAAAATGTGTCTTTCTCCCATTGAATCGCTTTTGCACACTTGTCAAAAATCAGTTGGTGGTACACATGTAGGACTCTCTCTGGTTTCCTACTCTGTCCCATTGATCCGCACGACTGTTTTTCCACCAATATCACACAGTCTTGACTACCTTAGCTTTGTAAGTCTTGACATCTGGTAAAATGCTTCCTCTGACTACTCTTTTTGTTCAAACTTTTTTTTGGCTATTCTCATTCTTTTGTGGATTTTTCTCCATAGACAAGATATCCATCTGAGGAACAATGCTACCTTCTCTACATGCTGGGAAAGGTTGGTCCCCACCCTGGATAATAACAGCTGGAGCCATGGCCCTCTATTGTGTTCAACATCAAGCCCAAACTTCTGAACCTGGCATTCATGGGACCGTCCTTCATTCCACCAGCAGCTATCAGCACCCAGTATTTGCTAGGCTTTGGACTTGGTGGTAGGTACATAGGGTCCCTGGTGTCCAAATGGGCTTAACACAAACTCTAATGTGCACGCCGCACACACACACACACACACACGCACACGCACACACACTGATATTCTAAGCCCTTGCATTGACTAAAAGGGATCTACTCCATTTTATTTTCACCAGAGAGGGGTGCCTGGGTGGCTCAGTCGGTTGAGCGTCCGATTTTGGCTCAGGTCATGATCTCACAGTTTGTGGGTTTGACCACCACGTCAGGCTCTGTGCTGACAGCTCAGAGCCTAGAGTCTGCTTCAGATTCTATGTCTCCCTCTCTCTCTGACCCTCCCCTGCTCACGCTGCCTCTCTGTCTCTCTCAGAAATAAATAAAAAATTTAAACAAAATTTCACCAGGGAGCATACATTGCCTAAGCAAGGATGAGGGGAGGTAAGGAGGGAATATTTTTGCTTCTGTGGTCCTTGGGCAAGAATCAAAGATGAATTCCTCACTTAGGTTGTGGGCACCAGTACAGAACAGAGGCCGAACGGAGCTTGAAGTACGCCATCAGGCCTGGAAGTGAGCAGCCACTGAAATCCCAGGAAGGGTCCAGAACAGGTGCCCAGTCTTCCCTGCTTTGGGGTCACAACTTTTCTACCCTCGACCCCAAAGTGTCCTGCTATCCAATGCCAATGTTTCTACCCACCCTCATCACCTCTCAGCCCACAAGGAAGGAAAGAGAGATTCGAGGGAGCCTTACAAGAGCAAACACCACACCCTTTCTGTCACATCCCCCAGAGATGAGATCTTTTTCCATATTCCCCGAGAAGAAAGGCCATTGTGAGATTAGCATCTGAAAAGGGACTGTACATAGTGTACATCTGAGAAGGGGGATCAGGCAAGCCGGCCTGTTCAGTCTTTCACCCCTGGAAAGGGGCTGCAAAGCTTCTGTCAGGGACCTGGCAGGTCCTAACCGCTGGTCTCCTGTTAGCCCAAAGTCACTCTATGCCACCATTCACAGTATCACCCACGTGTACATCATATCCCTTCCGTGTCCCCTCATCCCTCTCACCAGAAATCAGAGAAGACTGTTTACTAATCCCAGCATTGTCTCAAACCTATTTATGAACGTCGGTCATGTTTCCTCCTGGGTCCTCAGTTTCCCCACCTGTGAAATGGGAAGATGAGGGAAAGGTGCCCAGATCAGAGATTCTCACATATTGGGAAAGAAGGAAGTCTGGCAGGGGACCTGGGGGGTGGAGCTCTAGCTCCCAAAGGAATAATCTTAGGGAATTTTCAAAATTTCACCTCAGATCCCAAGTCTCAAGATTCAGACATGGGGTGAAGAGCCTTCTAAACACTTAACTTGGCTCAATGGTGAGTTCCAAGCCCTTTTCTCACCTCACCATTCTTCACTCCCCAGGGTTGTCTCTGCAGGCACACATTAAGCACAGAGGAGGTTCTTAATGTTGTTGACTAAGCAAACAGGTGGTGCCTCATAATGAGTTAATCTGGTGGGGGCATGATGGCAGTGTATGGAGACATCAACGCCAGGCCCCAGCGTTGGGGACACTTAGGCTCTCCCCAGACTACCTCCCACATGGTGAAATCTATGGGTTCTGAGAGCAAACTAACTGATGGGTACCGAGAACCAACTTGAGCAAGCTCCCAGAGCTGCAGTGCACCTTTCTAACACTGCCAGCCAGAGCCAAATAGTAGAGGGTTGGGCCATGAGCGCCAGTCATGGGAGATGAAGCTGGGCCACCGAGCCTTCATGCCCAACTCTGGGCAGGAAGGAGCAAAAGAAGATATCTAAGCAGGAGAGTAACATGGTCAGGTGAATTTCCTCGAAAGAATCCCACTAATAATAGAGACTAAGGCAAAGGGAATCCGGAGATAGAGAAGCCAGGGAGGAAGTATTTTGGATAGTCTCACCCAGGGCCTCAGGGCCCAGGTAGCTCTGGTGGGCAGCCCCAGAGTCTCCCCAGATTACAAAGGCATCGACAATATGGAAGCACAGGCTAAGCAGCCCCTGCCTCTGAAGCGAGCTTGGAGATGGGGTGTGAGCCAAAGCACGACCCAGATTCCAGACACAACCCTAACATGTGGGTCCTGGGGCACGAATACAAATGGAAGTTCATCTATCACATGTCTGCATATTTAACAGTTATGAATCAAGCTAACAAGTGGGCTAAATCAAATCTATCCTATGGCCTTTGTGAAATAGCCCTTCATGGGGCACCTGAGTGGCTCAGTCAGTTAAGGGTCTGACTTCGGCTCAGGTCATGATCCCGCGGGTTGTGAGTTCGAGCCCCACATCGGGCTCTGTGCTGACAGCCAGCTCAGAGCCTGGAGCCAGTTTCAGATTCTGTGTCTCCCTCTCTCTCAGCCCCTCCCCTGCTCACTCTGTGTGTGTGTCTCTCTCTGTCTCTCCTGTCTCTCTCTCTCAAAAATAAATAAACATTTAAAATTTAAAAAAAGATCTTTGAAATCGCCCTTCATAATGACCTGAAAGGGCAGATTTGAATTTGTAATTCTTGGATGCTTCAGACTTCTGTGCAGGAACATGGAAGCACGAGGGAAGCCGGCTCAGCCCAGAGCCCAGCTCTCTTCCCTCCCATCCCCAGCTCTGCCCCACACTGTGAGGACCCTTCCATGCAAGACATAGACACTGCAGCCAGAATATTCCAGCTGCCCCGCTGCCCCTGCGAACAGGAGTGTCTTTGGCACTCCTCCTGCCTAAGTTGCACACACAGTAGGCCACACCTTGCAGGGGTGGAGCTGGGGGAAGCCCATGTGGCCCCTGGAAGCAGGCACGGGGGTTTTCTGTGAGGGAATCCCGAGCCCCAGGTCCTTAAAACATGGAAGAAGAGAAGCGCGCAGACTCTAAATGGATATATCTCACTTGCCCCCATCAACTCTTAACCCCATGGGGAGGACTTAATCAGAGGACACCCAGAGTAGGACCAGGATCAGAGGAAGCTGCATCTCTCTTCCCAGAGTCTAAGATCAGAAATATTGAACTGAGAGCAGATTATCTCCAAGGATCAGAATGAACTCATTCTGTCTCCATGTCATGCACCCATGCTTTACAGAACATTCCTGGTCTCTGACCTCACTGCAGGGATCCCAGGTCAGGGGTGAACAACTGTGTTGGATACATGGGGCCCAGAGAATAGGATTTGAGATATTAAAGCTGGGAAGACACCAAAATCCTCTAAGTACCTGATCAGAATTCTTGAATGTTCCCCAGGGGTTAGTCTCCTCCCAGGCCAAAGTAAATGAGACAGGTTTGTGTCTCCCTCAGAGTCTAACCCAGATGGAAGGCACACAGCACATATTCCTTAAATGCTTGAAGAAATCAATGAGCAATAATAGTAAGAGCTAACATTTATTAGGGCTTATGATATACTGGGCACTGTGAGCTACATTCTCATTCCCTTCTTCCCACAATCCTGAGATTTGAGATCGTCTGTGGTTCCAAGTTCACAGATGGGGTTGCTGAAGTCTGGAGGGGAATATGAACAGAGTCTGGCAGTGGTAAGTGGCAGAGTAATATTCGGTGACCGAATAATCGAGTCCATGAAAGAACAGAAGAACTGGATAGTGAACAAACTCATTTATAAAAAAATTTATTAAAAAACTCATTTTTTTAGCACTTGGAAACCCTCTGATCTTTGAGGCTGTGGGATCTCCAGCATCAAGAGGCATCTCAGCCAACTTCCCTAGAAACCCAAGGATTTGGGCTCTAATCAGTCCATGTCAACCCCCAGCCTTTTCACTCCCAAGATGGACTAACTCTCCCACCCAAAGGTTCTCCCCCTTTCTCAGGACCTTCTTGCTGTGCCTTTAAGTCTCTTGACTTCTCAGATATGCTCCTCAGTCCATTCCCGACCCAAAAGCCTTTCCTGCAGCTGATAGATGAGGAGCCATCTACAAGACTGGAACCATCACCCCATTGCTCTGTCCGAGCCCCAGTGATGTCTCTCTGTTACCTCTTAACCCCCATCCTGCCATCCCCCCACCCTCAATGCATTTGGAACATCATTCCTCGTGATTGATGGACACAAGAAACAGATTTGCAAGTTTCAATGGAATGTAGGAGCTAAGGAACCTGAAACAAAGCCATTTCTATCCACGATATCCATTTATAGTCCCTCTTTGGCCAGGCTTGGCCTCATGTTCTACTTGCTCGGACATCCGAGAAATGGTCCAGGGCTGTATTCTTTCAACTGTCATTAGTTGGACTGTTAAGTACTGACTAAGGACACAGCACCGTTTACGATTTGAGCAACATGTAAGACTGTCTTCATCACTTTTGCACACCAACCGGCAATGTCCATTCATCCAACACTCTGCTGTTGGGCACAGGAACAACCATTAAGCAGATGTTAGTGTCCCTCAAGTGGCAAGACAAGAGGAGGAAGAGGAGGGAGAGGACGAGGGAGGAAGGGAGACCATTGAGTAAGTAACACTGGACCCAGTCCCGGGAAAGGAGAGAAGCGATCTTGAGAGGGGAGGGAACCGAGACGATTGTTCCAACCTTGGGAAATCCAAGGCTTTTAGGAAAGCCTTTTTCAGACACCCCACCCCCTGTATTCCTATCCCCCAACCTGCTAACTCCTAACTTTGGGATCATTTGATACCAATGAAGATCCCTCCTTAATGGAGCTTGGGGATGATGAGAAAGGAAATAGCCAACTATAATATCAGGAGATGGAGGGGATTCATCCACACTTCAACAGGTTCAGCTCTTTGTCAACAGTCTGGCCCTAACTTAAGCTCAACTAGCCCTGGGTCCAGCCACAACACAGTCTTCAGTCCTCCTTGATCATATTCACCCAATTCAAACTCAAAACCCAGTCTAGTTCTAAGTAGAATGCCGAGCCCTACCCAACTCAGTGCCCCTTAAGCCTGAACTCCAAGCCAAATCCAAGTTTAATCAAGTCACCAACCTCAATTCTGAGCAGCAGTCATCAGATACCCTGCACTATTCATTACCAACTCCCAGCTTTAGCCCAAGCTCCAGTCTACTTCCACTCAACCCAAAATCCCATCTCCTCTCCAGCCCACTCCAAACCATCAGGGGAGCCCAATACCTCCCCTCCAGCTCATCCTAATCTTCCCCCTGCCACCCCAACCCCAAAGTCTTTCTCCCCATCACAACTCATCATCAGCTTCTAATCTAAGGTCCCAAAGGCCCCAACAAGTCCCTAGTCTGCACCCAACCCATCACCCCTAAGCCCTCTCCCAAGATCCCAGCAGAATACTACCTTGCCCTTAAGTGTCGGATGCTCCACATAGCTACCATCCCACTACCTTGGCAAAAAAGAACCAGAGAGAAATGTGGATGTGAGATGATCATGGGAAAACCTGATCCCGTGCCACGTAAAATGAGGAAAAGCTTCATGCTGCCCGCAGTGAAAGGGAGAGGAAAGCAAGAAGTTCATGACCATGACCCCAGACACTTGAGAGACCCAAATTACCTGAAACCACTGGCTCCATGGCCAGAAGGATGAGAAGAAACAGAAGAAACTTCATGGCTGGCGGGTCACAGGAGGAGGAGGTGGCTGGGCTGCAGGGGGTGGAAATAGTGTTCTCTGCAGCAGGGATGAGCCTCGCTTTTATTGGCAGAGTTGTGGGCAGTGAATTATAGCAGGAGAGGATTTATATGAGATCGGCCAGGCCAAAGAACAGTGTGTAGCAGATGTCGTGGCAAAGCACGAGATGAGAGTGTGGGAAACTGGCCAGCACTGTGCCGATAGCAGCTTTCCGTCCTCGTGAGGAGACAGGCAAATTAAAGCCCCTTAGCCTTTCAAGACCCACAAAAGAACTAATTAATTAGCACATAAATATATATCAAGAAACTAATTTTTAAAAATACTTATTCTCAGCTTTCTAACAAAAGGATACACAGGCGTATCTTGCTGAACCTTGAACTTGCCAATCTGGTTCCCAGTTCAGGGCTTTAACATTTGTTATTTCTTCTTCCTTGTGACCTCCCACTACTGGCTCTTATTTATCATTCAGTCTCATCTGGAATGTCACCTCCTGGTTAGGCCTTTCCTAGCCGCCCTAGATATCGGTACTCCCACCTACAGTCACTCTGGATCATTAGACCTTGATTCATGATCTGCATGGATTTATCTGTTCTTTTCAATTTTATTTCACATGCTTCATCTTTGTCTCTTCCGTGAGAATGTCAGAAATTTGTCTTGTAACTCCACTGCCCATTACATCACCTGGATGAGGGTATTAATTCAACTGTTTTAACAGATATTCTTCCCAAACAAGGATTCCAAAAGACAGACATTGATTTCTTTCTTATGGAAAAGCCTGGGCAAGGAGTTCGGTGTAGCAGCTTCCTGATTCAGCAGGGAGAAGAGTCCCCCTGGCTTTGATGCTCTGTCATCCTCACAGGCAGCCTCATCTGATGACCTAAGAGAGCTGCTCTAGTCCCCCACGGTCAAGTCCCCATTGCAGCCATCCAGGGGAGGAGAATGAAGGAAAGGAAGTGCATACCATTTCCTTTAAGGAGCACCACTCGGAATCTGTATACACCACTTCCACTCCGGTACATTGGCCAGAACTTACTCACGTGGCCGCACCTAGCTGCAGGGCAGGCTGGAAATATTTTCCTTACGGGCCACTATGGCTAGCTGACATTTCAGAGGTAGTCTTACAAAGAAGAATGGAAGGATGGATATTGGGGGAAGAGCTAGCAACCTCTGATACACCCAACACATCACAGGTACTTAATAAATACCTGTGGTCTGAATAAATAACATACATTGACCTGTAAGAAGTGATCTAATGGGGAAGCAACCCAAGTCCTTCCAGAATGTAGAGAAAGGGCGTGGACTGTATCCCTTCAGCCCAGCATCTCAGGAAGCTGAATAAGGACAGGACCTTGGGCAGAATTTGAGAAAATATGACAGGAGAAGAAGAACGAAGAGAATTCTAGAATCCAAGAATGCCAGGATTGGAGAATAGGTTTTGATTTCACACAGATTTTAAATCGAGTGCTGCCCCTGACAGTTGATACCTGTTGACCTTGAGCAAAGTAATTCCTGAGTATCCTATGATCAAATACAAATTTCCTGAGTATCCTACAATCAAATACAAATCATAACTATACCTGATTTAGTTAACGGGATAACTTGCAGAAATTGCTTAACCAAGTACCTGACACCTAGTAGGTGCTGAATAATTATTAACTATTATTTTATGTTTCATTATCATTATTATTGCCATCCTTATATTTATTATACTTATTATCCTCAGAAGTGGAAATCATCAGCCTCTAAATCACATCTAACAAAACTGAGACTTGGTCAGGTGACAGGATCCACTCAGGCAGGGGCTTCCTGGTTGGAAAGAAGAATGGACAATGGAAAGCCAGTTTTCTCAGAGGAAGGTCAGGAGAAACATCAGGAGACAGTTGTGGTTGTGAATGTTTCAAACCAAAGGGGAGACCTGGATGGAGACATCATCATGTGAAGCCTTCATTAATTTTTTTTATGTTTATTTCTTTTTGAGAGAGAGAGAGAGAGAGGTGGCAGGGAGGGGCAGGAGAGAGAAGGAGACGCAGAATCCAAAACAGGCTCCGGGCTCTGAGCTGTCAGCACAGAGCCTGATGCAGGGCTCGAACTCACATGAGATCGTGACCTGAGCTAAAATCAAGAGTTAACCTGCTGGACCACCTAGATGCCCCCATGTGGGGCCTTCAATGCCATGCTCAGGGTTTGGGAATCCAGCCTGGGCACAATGGGGAATAGTAAGATCTTTTAGAGAAGACTTGTGGGGGCATGGTCAGAATTTTTTTATAGCCTCGAAGAATCACTCTGGCAGCCCCTATTGAAGATAATTGCCAAGGTAGAGGCAAGCAAGGGAAGACTAACAAGGAGGCTGTTTCTCCTCTGGGGAGAAATTACAAGGCCTCATTGGAGCCAAAAAAGCACAAACATCAAGGATGTAAAAGGAGAGACCATCCGGCAAGTGCAGCGGAGTTCCCAGGCATTCCATCTGGTCCGGGGCTGGGAACTGGGCAGCTTATGTGTCCTTGAGAACGTTATTCAGCATCTGCAGGACTCAGCACGGAACAAGACAGTGTCACTGAATGTTGACAAGCCTGTATTCTGAAGTTAGACTCCTGACTGTAGGACCTCGGAAAATGCAATCGACTCGGAACCTGTCTCTTTGGCTATACGATGCGGGTAATAATAGCGCTTGCTCTGTAGGTTGTCATTGAGGACCAAATGAGTGAATAGACACAAAGCGTTTGGTGAATACACATGAAGACTCGTGACACTTACTCACCGCAATTGAAGTACCTGCTGTTATTACTGTAACTGACCAGAAGTTCCACCCTGGGGACACTAGGCGCCTTGCTAATACAGTCGTTTGCAATATTTCATAAGCCCCTTTATGAATTCTCCTAGACGGATTGGCAAGAAGCCCTGGGAACATTCCGAGAACCAGCCTTGACTGAGATAAGGAGAAATGGAAAGAGATGCGTTTGTTGCTATAGCACATCTATACTTGGGCATCTGAGTTTACGTTCGCATTGCATTTTGTTTATATGTACTTGTGCGTATGTGTAAATTTGGGCATGGCTGTGTATGCTCAGATGTTGTGTGTATTTTATGTATAATTTGTGTGCCTGGGTTATTTGTGTGTGTCCTGTATATATGAGTACTTGAATGTTATACATGTAAGAATGTTTATACTTGGATGTCGTTTGTGCGTGGATGTGTAATCAGTGGGTAGGAGGGTGTTTGTGTATTTTTGAGTACATGTGTGCATGTATATTCAGTTCTCAGATTATCAAATGCCAGGACCTAGAGTTCTGCCCAGTTCAGCCCCATCGTCCCCTTTGAGCCCCTACATTCTCTGACTCGGGAACATAATTGTTGCATGGTGATTTTTGTGTTAAGCAGGGAAACCTGGGCCAAGGCTAAGGGAAGTGGAAGTGAGGGGCAGGGGATGTCAACGTGGGCAGCAAGCTGAAGCCACTGTGGGAGAAGAGGCCAGGAGATAGGGAAAGAGGCAGGCCTTGGTCAGAGAGCCAACTCGGCCCCTGGGCACTGTGTGCTGGTTCCTGCGACCTGCCCTGACCAGAACAGACCATAGCCTGGGCCTTTGTAATGCCTCCCACACGGTACAGCCTGGCCTGGCCCATTCTCTGAGACCTGTACCACCCACCCACCCTGAAATCTGCAAAGTTGCATTTCTCAGCTTTTGAAAGGCCACCCACTCCCCTCAGCCACAGTGGGGCGGGGGAAGGAAATGCTAGGGATCAAGGTCTCAGCAGGACCCACACAGCCCAGGTTCTTTTACTTTCTCTCTGCTGACCCTCCCTCAAACCTGTGAGGTTAGTAATATGACAAGAAGGTAGAAAAAGTGAGAACCACAAACTAACAGCCTTTTACGAGCTCCTTTGACTTCCACAGATTCACATCTTCTTACTTTCCCAGTGAGGTAGGAACAGGACCCAGATGAGGGCCTCTGGCTGGAGAAAGGCGAGATGAGGCCAAGTTTGCATGAGAGTGTGGCTAGGCTCTCGTGGAGGGGCTGGATGCTGGAGAAACTCCTACACCAGTACATCTCCCAACTGTGTCCTGCTTCAAGCAATATGCCATGAAATAGATGCTAGTGACAGGGTTTCTTCTAAAATTCCTTAATCCATTCATAGTCACATACCAGTTCTGAGTGCTCTGTGACAATCAAGCCTCAGGAAATGCTTTATTTCTGTATATGTATTTTATCTTTTTAATGTTTATTTATTTTTGTGAGAGACGGGGAGAGCGTGCGCACAAGTGGGGGAGGGGCAGAGAGAGCGGGAGCACAGAATCTGAAGCAGGCTCTGAGTTCCAGGCTATGAGCACAGAGCCCGATGTGGGACTCGAACTCACAAACTGCGAGATCACGACCTGAGCCAAAGTCAGACACTTAACCGACTGAGCCACCCAGGTTGCCCCATCTGTATATGTGGTTTAAATTCAGCTCCAAGATACCACTTGCGAAGCTGGTGAGATGTCCAGTGGCTGTTGTTGGGGTTTCCTGCCTTCTTCCACTTGATCCTACCAGGACCCCATGATTTTGGTAAATGAGGAGGAACTGAAACCTTACTCTGTGATGATGATCTTCATTTCTCTTGCTTCTCATGCTCAAGATATTGCTGATGAATTCCACTAACCGTTCACTGAGCAGCCCTGGGCCCTGGAGAATGGTCCCTTGCCAGGGCTGTCACCCAACTTGGAGGCAAAGACTGCTCGTCCCAGGGCCACAGCCACAGCAGCTGTCTCCACGGTGCTGGCCTCCATGCCAGCCATCCCGTCCGAACACTTATCACCTCCCCATCTCTTCTCCCAGTTGTGTGGAGATTCAACACCTCCAGAGGGCAGACCACTCCTCTCCTGAACTTGAAGCTAAGGTCTTCATCCCACTCCCCTTGAGACAATCCAATCCAGCTGCCCTCCTTGTGCCTGGGCCTCTCTACTAAAGATGGCGGCAGCTGGGGTGCGGGGAAGATGGAGAGCAGTCTTCAAGGTAGCCCCTGCGTCAATCTCTCCCTCTCCCTCTCCCTCTCCCTTTCTCTCTCTTCCTCTCTCTCCCTCTCTCTCTCTCTCCCTCTCTCTCTCTCTCTTTCTCACACACACACACACACGCACGCACGCACGCACGCATGCACATCTACTTTTTCTTAGTTCCCCAGTAGCAAAGGAAGGCCAAGCTTTACAACATGAAGTCCTGGCTCCCCTCCAATAACTAGGCAGGAAAAAAATGATCTTTTCACTCTCTATGCTGATGCTGGTCAAGCAAAAATGGAGGAAAAAAGATTATCAGGCAATTGCTACATGGAATTCTTAATATGTCACCCTGCCACCATGTTTGTTTTAAACATATTAAATACATTTGCATAACTAATCTCAGGAATGTGTCATGATTTTGCTCCTACGGCAAAGCATGATGCCCACAGCAACTCCAGACATTCAAACACACCACCTGACTCACGCAAGCGTATATTGCAGGCTGTTCCACCATAATGGAAGCGTCAACCAATGACCATCACAGTGATGGGTGACGTAACTGTAGCCACCCCTGCTGAGTGTCTCAACTTATAATCTCAATCTATATCTCTAGTAATGTTCCGTGGTTCTTGAACGTCAGACACTGATACTCTTCCAATGTGAAGCTAGAGAGGAAATGCTCTTGTACCGTGCCTGCTGTTTTAAGTCAAACATAGATCTCATTGAGTCAAAATTGTTCCACTAATATTGCTTGAATACTTGATTTGTGCTAGATTCTGTTCTGAGATACAGAAAATAAGTCAGCCGCAGTTTCGGTCTTCATGGGGATGACAATCTATCATGAGGACACACACGGAACAAATATAAGTAGCAGTGGGGTGGGTGGGGTGGAGGAGAAGTGCAGGATCCAGCTGGCAAGGCCAGGACTGGAGGAGGCGAGGGAGGTACCCAAGAGGCACTCATACGACCCTGAGAGTGAGGGTCCCCCCGATGCGTTGTGCCTTGGGCACCCCCCGTCTTCCTCCTAGTCATGGCCCTGGCAGTCAGAAAGGTCAAAGTGGCAGAGAAAACACTCCAGGCGAAGGCAAAGTCTTCGGGATAAGATTCCCTGGTGGCGATCACTTTGCTGCATCTTTGGACACTCGGCATCTGAATCCCCTTCCATTCTTTGGGTTTTGATGGAAAGAAGGGCTGGCCTCCCACTGCAGAAAACACTAAAGGCAAATATTCTTTTGCACGACTTTGAGAGTCAGCAGATAGGCCTGTGACCCAGGCTTAGCCAAGATGTCCCAGCAAAGGACTCTGAACCTGAAAGGTCTCAATTCAAACCACAGAGAAGATGGAGGAAATGCTCACATGGTGGCCAGCAGGCAGAAGCCACTGTGGGAGGGGCGCCTGGGTGGCTCAGTCGGTTAAGTGTCCGACTTCGGCTCAGGTCATGATCTCACAGTTCTTGGGTTCAAGCCCCTCACCGGGCTCTGTGCTAACAGCTGGAGCCTGGAGGCTGCTTCGGATTCTGTGTCTCTCTCTCTGCCTCTCCCCCACTCATGCTCTGTCTTTCTCTCAAAAAAATAAATAAAACATTTTTAAAAATTAAAAAAAAAAAGAAGCCACTGGGGGCAAAGTCCAGGCAAGGCTCCAGATGTCCAGGGCCAGGATGGGAATGCTGCTGGTGGGATCCTGGCAGATTATTTCTGCTGGTCCTTCCAAGACCAGTTGTCTGGACTTCTAGTCAGTTCTATGAGCAACATAGCATCCTTACAGGAAATGCCCTTTCTGCTTAAGTTGGTCTCTGATGAACTCAAACCATTACACACAATGACAAATTGATGGTGTGTCATCATCAAACATGTTGAGGAATGTTGCTGTATTCCATAAGGAACCCTTGTGACATTGGGGGCCAGGATGCGGGACAATCAGACATGGCAGAGAGATGGAAAGATCAATGACAAAACTCGAGGTAGAAGGTCTGGCTGGGGTGAGAAAGAGGAGGGAGAATGCCAAGGAGGGACTGAGCCGAGAAAGCGGCCCTGAAAACAGATTGAACCCTAATCAATATTCAATCAATATTAGTTGAATGATTTTGACATAGTGAGATGTCTGTTTGACTTACAACAGGTAGCAGGAATGTTCTCACACACAAAAAATAACGCAGCCCTGAAAACTGGCCACCCCCCTCCAAAAACTCATGGGGCCATGATGGCAGACCTGACACGAGAAGCCAACAGGAGGGCATCCCACGTCTTTTTTTTTTTTTTTAATTCAAGTGAGTTAACATACAGTGTCATCGTGGCTTCAGGAGGAGAACCCAGTGATTCACCTCTTACATAGGACACCCAGTGCTCCTTCCGAGGAGTGGGAGGGCATCCTACGTCTTCCTGGGAATCAAATGTGTGCTAGATTCTGTGCTGGGCACTTCCTGCCTATTATTTCATTTAATCTAATGACAATCCTGTGCCTTGGGTGGCATGAATCCTCAGTTTAGAGATGAGAAAATAAAACAGAGAAGGTTAAATGGCCTGCCTAGCGTCACTCAGCAGGTAAGTGATTCAAGGATTTGAACCCAGATCTTCTGATCCTGAATCCAGTGTTCAAAAGCGTTTGACACTTCTGGTGATACTTAGACACTGAGGCTGGAGGTTTTCACCAAAAAATGGTGTTCTGTGCCAAGAATAGAAAATGAGAAAACATACTTTTTCTTTAAAAACGAAAAAGAGTCTTTGTTTAAAGTGTTTCGGTGTTTTCAACTTCTCTAAACTTACTAGTGTTAGCTTCTAAAACTGGTTGAGGATTAGGGAAAATATCCCTCAGTTGAGGTCACAAAGAAACTTACTGGCTTGTGTTTTTCTACATGTGATTGTTGTATTAATCCGTTTGGCGACCTAATACCAAGTGTTTATTTTTTTCATCAAATGTATATCAATTACAGATCCAAAAATGCTTGTATTATTTAATTCACTAAATGGTGCCTCTTTACTTTATTAAATTGCTTTGTAAATCAAAAAAAAAAAAAAAAAAAAAAATGGTGTTCTGGGGATGACTGAGTCAAGCCATAAGGCTGAGGCCAGGTTCAGTGTACTCATATGAAGGGATGGATAGTAAGTAGGTGATGCTGAGCACAGCTTCCCAGTTCTGAATAAAGAATCAATTCCTTTTTAATTAATCAGATAAGTAGCAAGGGTTGGGAATACTGAGACAGTGACCCAAATCATGGGGCTGGTAATAGGAAAATTGCCATTGTCTCAGTTCAGGATCAGTCCTAAGAAAGACTAGCCCACAGTTCAATGTCTTGTGACCCTCACTAGGAGGAAAGGAAAGAGATGAAGCAGGAACCCACATGGGGCCTGATACCTGTTCTCTGCAGGTGGAAGAAAACCATGAGACACCATCCAGGACTCCCTAATGGTGTAGAAATGTAGATGCTATCAGGGGAGAGTAGTTTCAGCCTTTTGGGGTGTGGGTAAAGAAAAAGCTACACTGTCCAGTACGATAACCATTAGCCAAATAAACATGAATACAGATTAGATTAAATATTCAGTTCCTCAGTTACACTAGCCATCTTCCTTCTTTCCTTCCTTCCTTCCTTCCTCCCTTCCTTCTTTCCTACTTTCTTTCTTATGTCCTCATGGAGCTTACTGACTTGGTGGGGGCAGGGGGGAGATATAAATAAAAATTACATAATATGTATTCGTGGAATGATTTAAAAATCAGGGGCACCTGGGTGGCTCAGTTGGTTAAGCGTCCGACTTCGGCTCACGTCATGATCTTGAATTCTTGGGTTCGAGCCCCTCATCGGACTCTAAGCTGTCAGCTCAGAGCCTCGAGCCTGCTTCGGATTCTGTGTATGTGTGTGTGTGTCTCTCTCTCTCTCTGCCCCTCCCCTGTGCGCACTCTACCTCTTTCTGTCTCTCAAAAAATAAAATAAAAAACGTTAAAATTAAAAAACAAAAATCAAATGATCTCATGGTCCGTGGGTTCAAGCCCAGCATCGGACTCTGTGCTGACAGCTCAGAACCTGGAGCCTGCTTCAGTTTCTGTGTCTCCCTCTCTCTCTGCTCCTCCCGAGCTTGCGCTCTGTCTCTGTCTCTGTCTCTCTCTCCCTGTCTCTCTCAAAGATAAATAGCCATTTAAAAGGCATAAAATCATCTATGTTTGCACTGTAGTCTCCCCTGTTGACTTTATACACACGCACATACATTTAGAAAACATAGCATATTGGTTGATGTTTCGTTTTCCATTTCAGGAGGTGTCTTTCTTTTTTCATCCCACAATATGTCTTGCAGAGCTAGGTAGTTCTTTTTTTTAAGTGATATGTAGTGGTCATTGGGATGCATACTTCATTTCCCTGTGAATGGGCATTTAGAATGTTCTGGGGTTTTACTTTCGCATGACAAACGAGGATGCAGCTCTCTCTGTGTGCTTATTCACAAACCACATTTCAAATGCTCCATACCCACGTGGGGCTAGTAGCTACCATACCAGACACCACAGAGCTGGGATGTGTCCAGCATTATCGAAAACTCAACCGGCGGTGCTGGCTTTAGGAAACAAGAATCAAATGGGTAGAATGAACACTCCTTATTTATATCATCTGGGATGAAGCGCAGGCCAGCAGGCTAGGAGCTAGGTGCAAAACAGACTGCTCCTGCCTACTGGCCCGCCCCGGTTCTCTCTAACGGGCACACGCACCTTCCTTTGTTATTGATTTGCAAATATAATAAGGTGGAACCAGCCGACACAAGTGGAAAGTGATTTAATAGAACGGTGGGCTCCGATGATGTCGGACTCAACGTCGGACGAGAAGGGTTACTCCAGGCTTCCAGTTGCATTTAAGGGTCTAGTTTTGACAGGTACATGCTTGGGATTGACACAACACTTAGTCTCATCTCTGCATAATATATGGAATGCTTCACTGTCTTTACATGCTGTTCTGCACCTTCCCAGCTTACTCCAGCAGTACATGGCTGAAATGAAAGGGGAAGGAAAGGACAGGGTCAGTCTTGAAATAACGCAGAGCGCTGGGAAGGGGGAAGGCACAGCCTAGCAGAGAAGACAGTGGTAGAGAAATAGGGAGATGTGTCCGGAGGAAGCCCTTACAGGACATCCTTCAGACTGAGATTAGTGGCCGTTTTCCTTTCTTCTCCCGTGTGTGTCCTCAGTCACCACCCTGAAGTCCTCCCCATGAGGCTGCTTCCGCTCCCTGGCCAGGTCCTTCAGGGGAGGCAGAAGCCCCAAGGTTTTGTCTCCCCCATAATACAACGTAACCAGGTACCCAGTATCAGTTACTTTTGCCCTTTGCCCTCAGTCCCCTCTCCAACCATATCAACGAAACAGGACAGGAGTCGGAAATACGCCCATCTGGACAGCTGCAAGGCTTCTGGGGCAAGTGCAAAACTCCCAAGAATGTAATTCTCCCTTCTCCACAACATCCCGGGCCTTTTCGCAGGTCTTCACCTAGATCATTAGCTGCTCTGGGGAACCTACAGCTGAAAGCAGCCCAGATAAATTAAAGTTGCCTGAGAATGGAATCAGAATCGTTATTCAGAAATTCAGAAGCCATTTTCATGGAGGCAACAATAGATCAAAATTCAAATCCCCCCAATGTGTTTAGAAAAGCACCCATTCTCTCAATATTCCACACCCAAATCTCTCTCCTCCATGTACCTTCCATCCAGAGCATCAGGTTCCACTTCTCCCGAGCAAACCAGAGGAGATCAGAGTAAAGTAATAGGTCTGGAAAGATCAGCTGGTACTAGAGAACTCAAATTTTCCCTTGGCTACAAAGGTGATCCAGAGGCCTCCAAGGAGCCTACCATTCTCCTAGCCCAGGCTTTTAGAGCCCCCAGAACCCCCTGAACATGACCCACTCCCCCTTGGGAGAGATCTTATTTACCTTGGGTGACCTGGACCAGGAACAGGGTAACGGTCAAAACCAGGAGAATGAGCTTCATGAACGCTGGGAGCTCAGGGGGAGATTAGGAGGCTTCGAGGCTTCTGGGCTAGTGAAACAGGCAGAGGTTTCCATTCTGGGCAGTCCAGACTGGTATTTATTATCCCAAGAGCCAAGGCAGAGCCATGATCAGTGAACCAGAAAGGGAACAGTCCCTTAAGATTAGACAGGCAGACAAGAAATCAACACACTGGTGGAATGGCCAGTCTACACCTCCAGAGGAGGCTAGGATGGGGGACGAGACATTAACAAAGAGAAGACACAGCCTTACCTTTGAGGAGGTTTATAATATAACTGGGGAGCCAAGAAGGGCGAAAAATGTTTTCACTATCCGTTCATTTCTGGCAAAAGAAAAGAAAGAGCAGTGAGACAGAAAAGGAGTGATACTTCTGTGTTCCTTGGGTTCTCTCCAGCAATAAGGACATCTTAGGATGTCTCATATGTTGGTGATTCATTTTAATAGTAAAGGAAGGGCATGGGGTGCCTGGGTGGCTCAGTCAGTTAAGCATCTGACTTCGGCTCAGGTTATGATCTCACGATCCTTGAGTTCAAGCCCCGCATCAGGCCCTGTGCTGACAGCTCAGAGCCTGGAGCCTGCTTCAGATTCTGTGTCTCCCTCTCTCTCTTTCTCCTCCTCTCCTCCACCCATGTTCTGTCTGTCTGTCTGTCTCTCTCTCTCTCTTTCTCTCTCAACAATAAATAAACATTAAAAGTAAAGGAAGGACAGAGGCAGAGGGAAATGCCTAATGGTTCTGTGGTCATCACCACTGGAAACTAAAAATAGCAGCCTTTGTGGAGTAGGATGAGCAGGAAGGCCACGGACTTGACTTTTAACAGTGTGTGTTTGAGAAAAACAAGTAGCAACCTCCTAAGTGGCAGAGGAAAGACGATTGTCTCCCATTGTGTGTTTCCTATAATGCACGGTAGATTGCATTATCGACCCCAATTTTATACCCCTACTGGAATCCATTTCCAAGGTCTCATCCCAGGAGGAATGCTTTTGTCCCCTCACTTCTGTCTCGGCGATGAGACTTGCTTTAGCCAATGACACAGGACCGGGAGTGACAGTATGCCAGTTTCGAGCCCAGACTTTAAGAGGTGATGAGTGTTTTCTCTTGCCCTTTTGTGCCTTGTCCGTCACCATGAGACAAATGTGCCCCAGTGGTGCAAGGACAATGAGAAGTTCGTGGAGCAGAGCCACCCCGGCTTCCCCGCAGATCTGCAGTAAGAAATGAAGCTGCCCCTGCTACACCAACCCCAAGCAGAGCAATCCAGCCACAGTCCAACTTCCCCGCTGATAAATGAGCCATGATAAAGAACTGCTGTGTTAATGGGGCACCTGGGTGGCTCATTGGTTAAAGCATCCAACTTTGGCTCAGGTCGTGATCTCACGGTCTGTGGGCTCGAGCCCCGCGTCAGGCTCTGTGCGGACAGCTCAGAGGCCAGAGCCTGCTTCGGATTCTGTGTCTCCCTCTCTCTTTGCCCCTTCCCCACTCACATTCTGTCTCTGTCTCTCTCAAAAATAAATAAACATTAAAAACCTTTAGAAAAGGGGCGCCTGGGTGGCTTAGTCGGTTAAGCGTCCGACTTTCGCTTAGGTCATGATCTCACGGTTCGTGGGTTCGAGCCCCGCGTCGGGCTCTGTGCTGACTGCCAGCTCAGAGCCTGGAGCCTGTTTCGGTCTATGACTCCCTCTCTCTCTGACCCTCCTCTGCTCACGCTGTCTCTCTCTCTCTCTCCTAGAAATAAAACATTAAAAAAAAAAAAGGAAAAAAAGAAGGAAAAAAAAAAAAACCTTTAGAAAAATTGCTGTGTTAAGACCCTGAGTTTGGGAACAGGAGAAGACATAGTAATGGCTTAGTGATACATGAGGCCAGCAGATAGATCAGAAAAGAGCCAAATCAAGTGCTTTTTAACACAGTAATGGAAAACTCTTATCATTTTGAAATGGGCAGACACAAGGGCCCACTAACAGGAAGAATGTCTCCTTTCTGATACGGAATAAGACTGTCGTCTCCAAGAAAAACGAATGCTCTAGACCAGGGACCCTCAGACCTTTTCTGTAAAGGCCCAGATAGTACATATTTCAGAGCTCGTGGGCCATGCAGTCTCTGTTGCAACCACTCAACTCTACCTTTGTAGCATGAAAAGCGACCACAGTGTGTAAACGAATGGGTATGGCTGTGTTCCAAGGAGGCTTTATTTACAGGCACTGAAATTCAAATGACGTTTACTTTTCACACGTCACTAAATATTATTCTCCTTATTTTTTTTTCTACTATTCAAAACTGTAAAATCCAGTCTTAGCTCATGGGCCATACGAATTCAGGCAGCAGGCTGGATTCAAACTGGCAAAGGTTAGGCAGCTAAATAATGCCAAATAATGTCAGGGAGATGAGAACAGAGGAGAATTCATGTACTACTAGTGGGGTGTGGATCAGAGGCAGACTGACTGTGAATTTTAAAGCTTCAAGGCCCCTCACTAGCTTGGACCCTTGTGAGTGGTGAGAATTCTAGAAGGTTCTAGCTAAGGAAACAAGGTTGCAATTAGGAAACATCAACAAATAAGCATTTCGGGCTCATTTTCTTTACAGATCCCAGGAATCTATTGTAATTTCATAGCTCATTCTAAATACATATTCAGGGGTGCCTGGGTGGCTCGGTCAGTTATGCGTCCGACTTCGGCTCAGGTCATGATCTCACAGTTTGTGGGTTCAAGCCCCACATCAGACTCTGCACTGACCACTAAGAGCCTGGAACCTTCAGATTCTGTGTCTCCCTCTCTCTCTGCCCCTCCCTGGCTCATGCTCTGTCTCTTTCTCTCTCAAAAATAAATAAATATTTTTAAAAATTAAAAATAAAATAAAAATAAAAATAAGAAGGTACATATTCAAACACTGAAAGAGTTGCCTGTGCAGGACATGAATGGGAGTTGATTGTAGGGATAAAAATCAATACATCAATAAAAATAGAATAAGAGAAGGGCTTTGCATAAGACCACCGATGAGGGACGCCTGGGTGGCTCAGTCGATTGAGTGTCCAACTCTCAGGTGGTGATCCCAGGATCATGGGATGGACCCCCACATTGGGCTCTGCACTGAGCACGGAGCCTGCTTAACATTTTCTCTCTCTCTCTCTCTCTCTCTCCCCCCTAACTCCTTTCCCCCACTTGTGCTCTCTCTGTCTTTAGAATAAAAAAAAAATCAACAGTGACAGATTTGTTGTAAATAATTAACTCGGTCCTCAAAACAGAGAGCTGAAAGAAGGGAAAAATGTGCTGTTTGATAAGAGGCTTTCTTCTAAGGATTACTCTAAGTGAGGAAATCAGCCCTCTGAACTGGAACTCATTTCCTTTCCTTCCAGAAAAGGTAGCTAAAAAGACACCCAAGGTGCCATTTGAATTTACGAGGCCCAGGGCAAAAACAAAGGCACAACTTCCTCCATTCTTGAGGAGAGAGGTTGTTTCTAGGGTCTTGAAAGGCTGGAGAGAAAGAAGAGCCCCATTCTTGCAGAAGCCTTAGTTTAGAAGGAGCTTCATTTGTACATCCTGTTTCCAGATCTACATTTCCTGCAGTAAAGTACTTCATCATATCATACACAATGGAGTATTACTCGGCAATCATAAAGAATGAAATTGGGGCTCCTGGGTGGCTCAGTCGGTGAAGCGTCTGACTTCAGCTCAGGTCATAATCTCACGGTTCATGGGTTTGAGCCCCGCGTCGGGCTCTGTGCTGACAGCTCAGAGCCTGGAGCCTGCTTCAGATTCTGTGTCCTCCTCTCTCTCTTTCAATCTCTCTCTTTCAAAAATAAATAAGCTTTAAAAAACACTTTTTTAAAGAAAAAATCTTGTCATTTGCAACAACATGGATGGAACTAGAGTGAGTTGTGCTAAGTGAAATTAGTCAGAGAAAGACAAATGTCATATGTTTTCACTCTGGTGTATAATTTAAGATATAAAACAGATGAACATAAGGGAAGAGAAGCGAAAATAATATAAAAACAGGGAAGGGAACAAACCATAAAAGACTCTTAAATATAGAGAACAAACTGAGGGTTGCTGGAGAGGGTTGTGGGTGGGGGGATGGGCTACATGGGCAAGGGGCATTGAGGAGGACACTTGTTGGGATGAGCACTGGGTGGTATATGTAGGGATTCTAGTCCTGAAATCATTATTGCACTCTATGCAAACTCACTTGGATATAAATTTAAAAATTAATTAAAGGGACACCTGAGTGTCTCAATCGGTTAAGCGACCAACTTTGGCTCAGGTCACGATCTCACGGTTTGTGAGTTCAAGCCCTGCATCGGGCTCTGTGCTGACAGCTCAGAACCCAGAGCTGGCTTCTGATTCTGTGTCCCCCTCTCTCTCTGCTTCTCCCCTGCTCATTCTCTGTCTTTCTCTCTCAAAAATAAATATACATTTACAGGGCGCCTGGGTGGCTTAGTCGGTTGAGCGTCCGACTTTCGCTTAGGTCATGATCTCGCGGTTCGTGGGTTCGAGCCCTGCGTCGCGGGCTCTGTGCTGACTGCCAGCTCAGAGCCTGGAGCCTGCTTCAGTCTGTGACTCCCTCTCTCTCTGACCCTCCCCTGCTCACACTGTCTCTCTCTCTCTCCTAGAAATAAATAAAACATTAAAAAATTTAAAAAAAATAAATATACATTTAAAAAAATTTTTTAATGGAAAATGAAAATTAATTAATTTTTTAAAAAGAACTTCATCGTAACCTTGCGTGTTTGTTCCTGTGGATGCTGATTAGCAGAGTAACTGGCCTAACAAAGGAATGACCAGAATCCATTATATGCATTATTTAGCATAATCAACACTGGTTTTCCACAGAAGGGGAGACTCTCACAAAAGACAGCGTCCCATCTACATTTTGCTTCATTGCAGTCTTTGGGGGTGGGGACATCGGAGGGAGGTGGGGGAAGAAGATGGAACTACTGGCCCGTAGAAGACTTGGAGATTCTGACTTGTCTTTATCTCTGTTACATTCCAGCTCTCTGGCTCCTGGAGCTACGTATAACTAGCAATGGCAGTGGATATGCTGGTATTTCTTCTTCAAGCTACTTGAAATGATGTATGACAATCTATCGCCAGGGCCAGCGTGGGGGAATTAAAAAAAAAAAAAAAAAAAGCTTCAGAACCAAACAAATCCAGGTTTAAATCCTCACTTTACCATTTAGCATCCATGTGACTTTTAAGTTTTTATTTAAATTCCAATTAAATAAATTCCAGTTAACATACTGGAATTTAAATAACATAACATCAGGTTTGGGTGTACAAGAGAGATTCAACACTTCCATACAACACCGGTGTTCATCATGGTAAGTGTACTCTTAACCCCATCACCCATTTTACCCATCCCTCCCCACCTCCCCTCTGGTCACCATCAGTTTATTCTCTTTTCTTTTTTTTTTTTTAATTTTTTTTTAATGTTTTTATTTATTTCTAGGAGAGAGAGAGAGACAGCGTGAGCAGGGGAGGGTCAGAGAGAGAGGGAGTCATAGACTGAAACAGGCTCCAGGCTCTGAGCTGGCAGTCAGCACAGAGCCCGACGCGGGGCTCGAACCCACGAACCGCGAGATCATGACCTAAGCGAAAGTCGGACGCTCAACCGACTAAGCCACCCAGGCGCCCCTTCATCAGTTTATTCTCTATAGTTAAGAATCCATCTCTTGGTTTGCCTCTCTCGCTCTTTTTTTTTCTCCTGTGCTCATTGGTTTTGTTTCTTAAATTCCACATATGCATCAAATCACATGGTATTTGTCTTTCTCTTATTTCACTTAGCATTCTACTCTGTAGTTCTGTCCATGTCATTGCAAACGGCAAGATGTCATTCTTTTTGATGACTGAGTAATATTCGATTGTTGATACATACCACTAGCCGTGACATTGACCAAGCCAATTAATGTCTTTGAACCTCAGTTTGTCATTTCTCATAGGGAGACAACACTGCTGACCTCAGAGGTTAGCTGAAAGATTAAAAAAGGTAATACTTGAGGGGCGCCTGGGTGGCTTAGTCGGTTAAGCGTCCGACTTTCGCTTGGGTCATGATCTCGCGGTTCGTGGGTTCGAGCCCCGCGTCGGGCTCTGTGCTGACTGCCAGCTCAGAGCTTGGAGCCTGTTTCATTCTGTGACTCCCTCTCTCTCTAATCCTCCCCTGCTCACGCTGTCTCTCTCTCTTAGAAATAAATAAAAAACATTAAAAAAAAAAAAAAGGTAATACTTGTGAAGCACATAGAGCAATGCCCGGTGTACAGGAAAGCCCTGGTGACTGGTAGTGGTTATTTACCATGAATTCTCACCTGCCTCAACTTCTTGGAGCATTGGACTGTTGACCTCTTTCCTCCCTGCTGCTCTCCTCGTCCCTTCCTTCATTAACCTCATCAGTATTCAATAAAGGAGGCAGGATTGACAGCGATTCAGAGACCTCTCTGCCCACTGTGGTTTTTCAAATCAAGGTCTTGAGTTTCAAAACTTTGGGTCTCAAGTCTAAGATCCAGAGTGTTTACTCAGAATCCAGGCTCAAGGACAGATCTCTCTTGTGTGTCCGGAGTGTATACAGTGTATCTTTGTTTGAGCTCTGCTGCAAGACCATATCAGAGCATGTTTCCAAGTTTGTCCCTGTTTCTAGCTCTCCTGTGCCCCATGGATGACTTCAGGGGCTTCTTTACTGTTGCCCAAAACTTTCCAGAAGTTGCTCTTTCTCTCAATGCGTCATTTCATTTGTCTTCTTTCCCAGGAACCAACCGCTGCTGTCTTCACGTCAGGTCATGTTTTCCTCCCTCCTAGCATGGCTTTCTCTAACGACCCTCCTCACCACCCCCCTACACAGGCCACTTTAAGTTTCCTGTGGACCGAAGTCTAAGGTGCTTGGGGGACATAGTAAGAGAGGAACTGCCCAAGGGGGCTCTTGTCCCTGAAATGCTTATCGCTTCTTCAGGAAAATGGAAAGGAAGCATTTTTAAATGAACTTCCAAAGACCCTTAAGAAATGTTTGCTAAATAAATCAAACCTTGATTAAGCATGTACTATGAACAGTTCAACTCTGAACTAACCAACTGTATTAGGATAAATTAGGTTATGATGTAGTAACAAAAAACAAACACAAAAACAAAAAGACTCTTGATGGCTTATAAGGCAGCAGGTTGGCCGGAGACCCTGCTCTACGACTCACTTGGGAACCCAAAATGGTTGACAGCCACTCGGTTGTTGCTGATCACCATGGTAGAGGAAAAAGAGAGCTCGGGTGGGTCTTGAACTGGCCTTTACATGCCCTGACTTTGGAAGCAATGTGTAGGACGGAACTCACTGGCTACAAGAGGGACATGGCCCCATTCAACCACAAGAGGGCCAAGAAGGGCAATCCTACCCCAGGCTTAGAACGCAGAAAGCAGGAAGTATTGGAATAGTGTCAACAACCTCCACCTACATCGTCACAGTGGTTGGGAGGGATGGCCACACAAATAAAAGCAATAAAAGCATGGGACAATCAACAAAGGCCTGGGAGGTCAGCAAAGTTTCACGGAAGATGTTCTCAGAGCCTTGAAGGAAGGCAAGTTTCAGAGAAATGGCAGACAGGAGGGTGTTGAGAGGGTCTTCCAGGTAATGGAGCAATGTGGACAAAGCAATGGTGGCTGCCATGCTTGAGAGCCATTTGGAAACAATGAAAATATTGCCTGGCTATAGCTGGGAGTTCATGCACTATAATGTAGCAGAATTGACTAGACATAAGATCTTTAACTTCTTGAATGCAAATATAAGAAACTTAGACTTGGTTCTGGGGTCAAAATCAGAAAATCAAGGGAGACTAAGAAGGTAGGGATCTGGTCCCTCCCTTCTCTCTTCCCATTTTAACATGAGCATCTTTCTGGCCAACAGACACATGAAACGATGCTCAGCATCCCTCCTCATCAGGGAAATACAAATCAAAACCACACTGAGATACCACCTCACGCCAGTCAGAGTGGCTAAAATGAGCAAATCAGAGGGGCGCCTGGGTGGCTTAGTCGGTTAAGCGTCCGACTTTCGCTTAGGTCATGATCTCGCGGTTCGTGGGTTCGAGCCCCGCGTCGGGCTCTGTGCTGACTGCCAGCTCAGAGCCTGGAGCTTGTTTCAGAGTCTGTGACTCCCTCTCTCTCTGACCCTCCCCTGCTCATGCTGTCTCTCTCTCTCCTAGAAATAAATAAAACATTTAAAAAAATAAAATAAAATGAGCAAATCAGAGAACTCTAGATGCTGGCGAGGATGTGGAGAAACGGGCACCCTCCTACACTGTTGGTGGGAATGTAAACTGGTGCAGCCCCTCTGGAAAACAGTGTGGAGGTTCCTCAGGAAACTAACAATAGAACTCCCCTATGACCCAGCAATAGCACTGCTAGGAATTTACCCAAGGGATACAGAAATGCTGAGGCATAGGAGCACATGTACCCCAATGTTCATAGCAGCACTCTCCACAATAGCTAAAACATGGAAAGAGCCTAAGTGTCCATCAACAGATGAATGGATCAAGAAGATGTGGTTTATCTATATGATGGAATACTACATGGCAATGAGAAAGAATGAAATCTGGCCATGTGTAGCAACATGGATGGACCTTGAGGGTGTTATGCTGAGCGAAATAAGTCAGGCAGAGAAGGACAAATATCATATGTTTGCACGTATAGGAGGATTAGGAGGAACTTAACGGAGGACCAAGGGGGAGAAGAAGGGGGGAAATGGTGGGGGAAAGGGAGAGAGGCAAACCATGAGAGACTCTTGAATGCTGACAAAAACTGAGGACTGATGGATGTGGGGGGAGGGGGGGATGGGCATAGAGGAGGACACTTATGGGGATGAGCACTGAATGTTATGTGGAAACTAATTTGACAATAAACTATTTGTAAAAAAAAAAAAAAAGATTAACATGAGCATCTTTCTTTTGATCTGTTTGATACATTGAGTTCCATTTAAGCTTTGTTTTTAAAAAGTTTGCTGCTAGATCCCCTGGATGGCTCCGTTGGTTAAGCATCCAACTCTTGACTTTGGTTCAGGTCATGATCTCCTGGTTTCTGAAATTGAACCCCGTGTGGGGCTCTGCACTGACAGTGCGGAGCCTGCTTGGGATCCTGCCTCTCTTCCTCTCTCTCTGTGCCTCCCCTGCTCACGTTCTCTCTATCAAAATAAATAAAGAAAACTGCTTTAAAAAGAGGTCTGAAAACCCCTGGTGTCCACAGTGTGGAGTCTTTTTTTTTAAGTTTTTGAGCATAGATTCTTAGAATTCAGAACGTAATTCGTATGTTACGTTATTGAAAGCAAAAGTTCACTTTAAGCAGCCCTCCCCTTTTCTTTTAAAACACTTTCAGTGATGGAAAAATTAGTACATGTCAAGATAGCATTATCCCATCCTTGGACTCCTGTCATTTTAGAAGGCCATTTCTATTGAACCAGAATTTACATTCCTGTAACATTTACCCATCATCCTGATTTCTCCCCTCCAACGGCTACAGAGAACGAGTCCAAAACAAAACGAAAATACTCATGACCGCTCCTTTGAATTTTGACAACATATAAGCCACAGCCTAGCGAGAAACACAGCTTCCATGACAGCAGATACAAGAACACAAGGCCAGAAGATAACAGTCCTGCCGGGGGTGACGAGAAAGGAAGATCAGCCCCTGCTTGTGAAGACTTAACTTCAAAGGGAGAGAGAGCCAAGTACAATGAACCAAAAACACAATAATAGCTACTACTTAACAGCGTTCTTCCTCATGCGAGAAACTATTCTAAGTGATTTATATAGTAGTTTATTTCATCTTCCCTGCAACCCTGCAAGACAGGAATGACTATTCCCCTCCTTTTCCTGATGAGGAACTGAAGCAGAGGCAAGATTTGGGTCTCTGCATCAAAGGCTACAATGCACAAGGGGCTCTGGGGACCACGTGTTTGAGGTCAGTAGGATACTGTCTTGATGACCAAAGATCGCTTTGTCATATAGTTTGGGATCAGCAAGTGTGACACTTTCAGCTTTGTTGTTTCTCAGGATTGTTCTAGATAATCAGGATCTTTTGTGGCTCCACACAAATGTTAGGATTGTTTTTTTCTATTCCTATTTTTTAAAAAGTCATTGGAATCTTGATAGGGATTGCATGGAGTCCAGAGATGGCTTTGGGTAGTATGGACACACTTATAATACTAAGTCTTCTGATCCATGAACATGAGAATACCTTTCCATTTCTTTGTATTTTCTTCAGTTTCTTTTATCAAAGTCTTGTCATTTCATATGCAGATCTCTCACCTTCTTGGTTAAATGCCTTCTGAAGTATTTTATTGCTTTTGATGCTGTTGTAAATGGGATTTTTAAAATGTTTTTATTTATATTTTTGAGAGAGAGATAGAGCATGAGCAGGGGAAGGTCAGAGAGAGAGAAACACACAGAATCCGAAGCAGGCTCCAGGCTCTGAGCTGTCAGTACAGAACCCGACACGGAGCTGGAACCCATGAGCCATGAGATCATGACAGTAGCCGAAGTCAACACTTAACCGACTGAACCACCCAGGCGCCCCTAAATGGCATTGTTTGTATTTCTATCCTTTTCAGATAATTCATTGTTAGGGCACAGAAACATAACCGATTTTCGTATGTTGGTTTCACATCCTACAACTTTGCTAAATGTGTTGATTGGTTCTAAGCTTTTTGGTGGAGCCTTTATGATGTGTTGTCTATAAGATCGTGTCATCTGCAGAGAAAATTTCATTTCTTCCTTTCCAACTTGGATACCTTTCATTTCTTTTTCTTGCCAGATCGCTCTGGTGAAGACTTCTAGTACTATGTTAAATACAAGTAGTATGAGTGGGCACCTTTGCCTTGGTGCTGATCTTAGAGGGGAAGCCTGCAACCTTCCACAGCTGAGCATGGCACTGAGGTCAGGAGGTGGGGGTGCTGTTTCTGGCTGGACTCTATGGTGGAGTGGGGCTGCTGGCTGTGTTCTTCTCTTAGGCAAAGTTGCCAGCCAGGCTCTGGCCAGGAGGGGCCTCCAGATGTTGGGTGGCCCTGAGGCTGTGCTATGTGGTCAGAGGGTTTGCTTTTCAGACGCCCTTGTCACGTGGGGCTACAGCCTATGCGTGACAATTGGGTGGAGTCACAGGCTCGTTCAGCAACTGGGCAAGGCTGTAGGCTGGGTTAGGCTGTAGGGCAAGGAAGTGGGCCGGTCTCCACTTCTGGGAAGTACTGTAGGTAGGCTGGGTTACAGGGCCGCCCAGGGCCGCAGTTGAGGCTCTCTGGTCAGGTCGGGCCAGAGGCTATATAGATAACTGCTGGGTAGGGCTTCTCGCTTGGCTCCCTGCCCAAGCATGGCTGTAGGATGGGCTCTGCGGCTGCCTCCGGTCTCTGGCCAGGCTCCCGGTCAGCGGGACTGAAGGCTATCTATACTCAGCAGTTGGCAAGGGCTGTAAATGTGCCTCCCTGCCCTGAGCAGGCCATAGAATGTGCACCGCGGCCGGGCGGCTCATTGGCTGGGGAACTGGCAACCGAGCTCCCTAGCTGTTTGGACTCACTGGCTTGGCTCTGGACGGAAATGCTGGCTGGGATGTCCGCTCAGGTCTGCAGCAATTGGCAAGCGGAACGCAGCCCGAGAGCGTATATGGCTGGCTGTAAGCCCCGCCCCCTTCTCGTCTCTATCTGACTCACCGCTTCCCCTTCCCTCCCCGGTCGGTACTCAAGCCCTGCGTATTCTCCGAATGATCCCTGTGAGGCAAGACCCTAGCGAGCTCCTGCAGAAGCAGCCGGCAAGGCCCAGCTGGATGTCAACCTCAGGTTCTCTTTCTCCCATTGGAGAAATCATAGACCCCAGGTGTCCCCTCTTGATGCAGCAGTGTGGTGGCCTGGGGTGAAGGTGTACATCAGACTGTACGTTTTTTTTCTCCTTTCCTGAGGTCCAAGGGGTGCTTCAATCTCACCCCAAGTTCTCAAATCTCCACAGTACTCTCCCAGCTACGGACAGCTGCTAGTTGGTCTTTCTGTAAATGGGACTGAAGTTTAGAGCAACCCATGTCGCCACATTGATAACATCACCTTCCCCTCTTCCTTCCTGGAAGAACTTAGGAAATCAGGGGACCTTGATTTGATGGAAATCAGATTTCTACTATCTGGAGGAATGAAGGTTTACAAGTGATACAGACTGTGTGCTAAAAAACAAAGTCGGTTAAGCGTCTGACTCTCAGTTTCGGCTCTGGTCATGATCTCACGGTTAGTGAGTTTGAGCCCAGCGTCAGGCTCTGAGCTGCTGGTGCAGAGCCTGCTTGGGATTCTCTCTCTCCCTCTCTCTGCCCCTCCCCTGCTCTCTCTATCTCTCAAATAATTTTTTTTTAAGAAGCTAAAAAAATAAGAATAAAGTTGTGCTTCCTACACACACGGATGGAGAACGCCCATGGGGGTGAGAAAAGGGTCGATAGGAGGCAGGAGACAGGTATGTAGGGGGAAGGCGGAGAGGACTCAGTAGCCAGTAAGTGAATCACACAAGTACTCAGCCCCACAGTGAACACCCAGGTTTGAAATCAGAGCCAGAAGCACAGCCATATTTGGGAGGAGTCTTGGAGCCAAGTCTGAACCTGTGGGGCTGAAGCTGGTAAGATCCCCTCCTCTGGCCAGTTCTGGTTTCAGGGCCAGGGCAGGGCCAAGCTTTTAGCTGAGGGCAGCAGAAAGATATGAAGCCAAGCAGTGCCTGACAGTACCCTCCTTCTGGGTGAATACAGCCCATTAGAAAACACACACACCAGGGGCGCCTGGGTGGCCCAGTCGGTTAAGCGTCAGACTCTTGATTTTGGCTCAGGTCATGATCTCAAGGTTCATGAGTTTGAGCCCTGCATTGGGGCTCTGTGCTGGGCAGCCTTGGAACCAGCCTACGGCACTTCCCAGAGATGGAGACCAGCCCATATCCTTGACCCACAGCTTAGCCCAGCCTACAGCCATGCCCGGTTGCTGAACACAGCTGAAAATCTGCACAGCCCAGATCCCCTCCCCCATGTCACACTGACAGTCCTTCTCTTATCTGAGCAGAAAACTGGAGCTTTCTTATCTGAAGAGGCTAATACACAATCTCTGGATGGGGGGAGGTGACACGGTGCCATCTGAGAGCAGGCGGAGCATACTGAACACAAGAGAATTGAGTGAAGTTTTACCTATTTAATGTTAAGACTTGGCCTTCTTTCCCATCTCAGCTTTGAAGACAGCGACAGGCAGATTTATACATTTTGAGCAGGATTTTGGAAGACACTTTCCAGGGAAATCTGACCAATCCCAGAGGGAAAAACAAGCCCTGAAGATACAGACACTGTTTTCTTCTGTTTTGGCTGCTGTCACAAACTGCCATTGACTGGACAGCTTACACAATAAGCATTTATTCCTCCCAGTTCTGGATCCTGGGAAGTCCAAGATCAAGGCACCAGCATAGTCAGTGTCTGGTGAGGCCCTGCCTCCTGGTTTATTCATAGAATCTTCTCACTGTCTGCACATAGGGTGAGAGAGCTCTCTGGGGTACCTGCTTATAAAGACACTAATCCCATTCATGAGGGCTCTAAGCACCACCCAAAGGCCGCACCTCCTGACACCATCCCATTGGGGGTTGGGATTTCAGCATATGAATTTGAGAAGAACACAAACTTTCAGGTCATAAAGATTGTAGAGGATTCTTCCCAGAGAAATTTGACCAGTCCGAGAGAAAAAAAACCAAAACCTGGAGACAAAGGCACTGAGTGTTCTTTGATTAAATAAGCCAGTTGGTTGTGGCCATTCCAAATATAAGCAAATAACCAAGAACTACTAACCAGATGAGGAATGCCTCTAACATACAGAAAAAAAAGAAGAAGAAAGAGGAGGAGGAGAAGAAGAGGAGGAGGAGGAGGAGGAAGAGGAAGAAGAAGGAGAAGGAGAAGGAGAAGAAGAAAAGGGATGGGCAGCAAAGAAAAATAACAGCAACTAAAAAGAAGTAGATTATGCAGGAGGCAACATTATCAGAAAAATTATCAAAATAAGAGAAGCTATTAATACCATGAAACTAGAATAGGATTATTTTTAAAAAGAAAGAAAAGAGGGGGCACCTGGGTGGCTCAGTCGATTGAACATCCAACTTCAGCTCAGGTCATGATCTCACAGTTCGTGAGTTCGAGCCCACCCCCCGGCTCTGTATTCTCTCTCCCTCTCTCTCTGCCCCTTGCTCACTCAACTTCTCTCTCTCTCAAAGGTTAATTAATTAATTAATTTTTTTAAAAAAGAAAAAGGGGGTGCCTGAGTGTTTCAGTTGGTTAGGCGTCTGACTTCAGCTAGGTCATGATCTCGCGGTTTGTGAGTTCGAGCCCCAAGTCAGGCTCGGTGCTGACAGCTCGGAGCCTGGAGCCTGCTTCAGATTCTGTGTCTCCTTCTCTCTCTGCTCCTCCCCCACTTGCACTCCCTTTCTCTCAAAAAATAAACATTAAAAAAATAAAGAAAAAGAAAAAAGAATAAGAAAAAATTTAGTGAATAAAAGTACAGAGATAAATTTTCTAGAAATTAGATTAAGTGAGATAAAAGCAGTAGAGAAAATATAAGAAAATGAGAAAATTAGGGAGCCTCAGTGACTCAGTCATCTAAGCTTCTGACTTCGGCTCAGGTCATGATCTCACTGTTCGTGAGTTCGAGTCCTGCATTGGGTGAGCTTAAGCCCTGGTTCGGGTGAGCCCCACTTCTCTCTCAATCTCTCTCTCTGCCTTCCCACACTTGCACCCTCTCTCTCTCAGCTAAAAAAAGAAAGAAAATGAGAAGATTAATCAGGGAATCCCACATTTGAAAAATAAGCACTCTAGGAAAGAAAGAAAGAAAGAAAGAAAGAAAGAAAGAAAGAAAGAAAGAAAGAAAGAAAGAAAAGAAGGAAGGAAAGAAGGAGGGAAGAAAAGAGCTACAGAAATGGGGAACAGGAAACACAAAAGGCAGGAAATCATCAAAGAAATAAGTCAAGGGAAAAAAAGGTTCTAGAATTGAAGGACATGCACTTCCAGACTGATGGGGTCCACTGAGTGCTCATTAGAATTGATTAAAACAATCCTACAAAAAATTTATGTACATCATCATGGAATTTCAACACCCCGTCATACAGAGAAAATCTTGAAAGCTTTCAGAGAGAAAGAACTGTTTATAATACCGAGAAGAGCTTCAGAATGCTCTCAGATTTCTCCATGGCGACACTGGATGTTGAAAGGCAATGGAACGATGCCTTCAGAATGTTGAGAGGAAATCATTTCCGATATGGAAGGAGCAGCCAAACTACTAACCAAGTGTAAGGTTACTACATGGAGGTCCGACCTTTTCCAGACGCCATCAGGAGGAATTCGGCCAAAGGAAAGGAGCAGGTCAAGAAAGGCCGAGGATCCAGAAAGCAAGGCATTTATCTCAGGAGGGCATCAAAGCGAATCCCCAGAATGATGTAAACATAGACCCAGGAAGACAATAGGTGGAGGGACGCAATTTAGTCTGGAACACGTCCAAGCACCCAGGAACAAGGTCTCCAGGCAGAGAGAGCTTTTTCTTATTTTATCTGATTTTATAAATTTTATCTTATAAAATTGATAAGATACCTCATGATTCTGAACTTATTCAAAGGAGATAACAGACAGCTCAATTTGCATCTTTTGCATCAGGAGTTCAATGGGTAATACCTAAAACTGAAAGAAAAAAAGGAAATAACCGTAGTAAACAAGCATATTGTTTAGAGATATGGAGTGAAATCCAAAGGGACAACTAAAAGATATGAAAATAGTTTTCTTTGGAAAGCAAAAAATGGAGAAAAGGAGAGGTGAGGTGACTTATATGTTATTATAGCCTCTTATTCAAAGCTGAGTCCTAAAACTATGTTTGCTTTGGATGAAAATCTATACTAACTAGGGGCACCTGGGTGGTTCAGTCGGTTGAGCGTCCGACTTCAGTTCAGGTCATGATCTCATGTTTGGGGGTTCGGGCCCTGCTTCAGGCTCTGTGTTGACAGCTCAGAGCCTGGAGCCTGCTTCCAATTCTGTGTCTCCTTCTCTCTCTGCCCCTCTCCCGTTCATGCTCTGTCTCTCTCTGTCTCTCAATAATAAATAAATGGAAAAAAATTAATTAAAAAAATAAGTATAAAAAGCAAAATAATACACCTAGAGAGCAACAATGGATTAAGAATTAGCCCTGGGGAAGAATATAATTTTCAGTTTAACTCTTCAGCTTCTGTAAAATCCCAGAATATAGGGCCCCCTTGTAGCACTGTCTGCCCCAGCTTTCTATCTGAGAGGTTCAAATAAATACGATGTGCATTTCTGTTTATATTAGCAATGGTCCAAAAGGCACGGAGCTATTTCTGAGCCTGTATGCAGACCAGTATGTAATCCCAGCGTCTCCCCATGTTAGTTATGTGAATGGCATTGGGTAAATCACTTCACTAGTCTGATCCTCAGTTGTCCTATCCATAAAATAAAACCGATGACCGTAACTACCCCTCAGGCTGGTCTAAAGGAATAAATGAGGTAAGAAATGCATCTAGCACATAGTAGATCTGGTTTCCTCTCCTTACCCACCCCTCTTCTACTTGACTTTGATTACGTGTGCCAAGAGACAATCACGGAAGACATTCAAAGGTGTTTTAATAAAGCTCAGGAATCTGCGGAGGTCAGACTCAGGCCAGGGCTATCTTCATTTCTGTGCCCTCGGGCTCTGAGCACTAATTCACTTCTGTAACATATTTGGCTGGAGCTTGAGCTCCACGCAGCACAGTTTACCACTCATGCAGAAAATGTAAACCTTTTTATTCTTGATGCACTTCTCACGGCAGGAGCCACGAAGATTCCAGCATTTTTCAGCGCTGCCTGATATAAAGGGGGGAAAAGGAGAGGAGTCAACATCAGTCCCGAGGGGCCATATGTCCTGGCTTGAGAGGGCTAATAGCCACGCAGAAGACCCTAGAACATGGAGTCACCTCTAGATTTATAGGGTGGTGGTAAAGTTTCACAACCTTTCTGGACACTCATGCCATTCACTGCTCTTCCTGAGTGTTCTGTCTCACGGGTACAGTGGGTCATAGTAATTAAGGTTCAGTGGGGTCCGGTCATAATACTTAGGAAAGTGGACTGTTGGAATCCATCTACCTGGTTTTGAAATCTGTCTATACCACAGCCAACTAGAAGAACTCAAGCAGGTTACTTCCTTTCTCGGAGCATCCATTTCCTCTTGTCTAAAAAGAAGATACAGAACTTGCTTCAGACAGTTGTTGCGGGGATCAAATGAATAGCATAGAAAAGCCGCAAGCATGAACAAAACTTCAGATGTGACACGATGGGATCTTGGAAAGAATTGTAAATTTTAAAAATCACTTTATAAGTAAAGACTAAACTAGAGGGAGCACGTGACCAAATAAATATAGCAGATACTGGCCTAAGAGAGATGCAGAGTGAAAAAGAGGATGTTTTTAAAAAGAAAGGAAGAAATGGGTGGCTCAGTCTGTTGAGCATCCGACTTCAGCTCAGGTCATGATCTCTCCTTTGGTTTGTGAGTTCGAGCCCCACATCAGGCTCTGTGCTGGCCCCTCAGAGCCTGGAGCCTGTTTCAGATTCTCTCTCTCTCTCTCTCTCTCTCTCTCTCTGCCCCATCCTCTCAAAAATAAATAAACCAAATTGATTGACACAGGACTAGTAATGAACATGATTAAACATAAAGTTACTTGTACAACCAGAACTACTGAGGGTTAAAAAGGAACAAGTAGGTGAAGCACCTGGGTAGCTCAGTCTGAGCATCTGAGTTCAGCCCGGGTCATGATCTCATGGTTTGTGAGTTCAAGACTCGCATCGGGCTCTGTGCTGACAGCTCAGAGCCTGGAGCTGCTTCAGATTCTGTGTCTCCCTCTCTGCCCCTCCCCTGCTTGTTCTCTGTCTCTGTCTCTCAAAAATAAACATTAAAAAAAAAAAACAAATTAAAAAATTTTTTGAAAGAAGAAATGAAACATTTTTTTAAAAAAAGAGGAGCAGAGCATATAATGGCTGTGTGTTCTTATAATACCAATACAGTATACTGTAGATGTGGGAGAAGAATTGTGTGTGCATGTGCACAAGTGTTAACTAATTTGGGTACTCATGTTATGGTGATAGTATACTATCACATATAGTATGTTATGTTAGTATACTGGGGTTAGTATACCGAAACTATTGTACATGTGCTAAGGGATAAATCAAATGTGTAACTTTGGGATATTCTAATTTTATCCTCCTCTATAACTTGGAGAACCAAAATCCTCAGTAAAAGGAAAAAAAATACTGATGTGATATAGAAGAACTAAGTTTGAGTTCTGAATTCGAATTGAAAATACCAGTACAGGTGTGCCTGTGTGGCTCAGTTGGTTAAGCATCTGACTCTTGATTTTGGCTCAGGTCATGATGTCACAGTTCGTGAGTTCGAGCCCTGCATTTGTCTCTGTGCTGACAGTGCAGAGCCTGCTTGAGATTCTCTCTCTCTCTCTCTCTCTCTCTCTCTCTCTCTCCTCTGCCCCTCCCCGATGCTCCAGCACTTGCACATGCTCTCTCTCTCTCAAAATAAATAAATAAACTTAAAAAAAAAGAAAAGAAAATACCAGTATAAACCTCCAGGTATTCTATTTTTAAATATGTGGATGATAGAAAGAAAGAAAGAGAGCAAGCTAGCTCGCTGATTAGCTCTGGTCACTGGAAAAGCCTAGAAACACTGACCAACCAGTAAAGGTAGTATCCCTAGCACCCAGATTGTTGTCTTAAAGCACCATTTCTCACTAAAATAGAATAAATTGGAGCTTCTTGGAGATATGGCTTATTCCAGCTCTTGGGCAGGAAAGTATAAGGCCATAAATATTCTGCCATAAACAAACCATGAAAGACTCTTGAATGCTGACAAAAACTGAGAACTGATGGGTGTAGGGGGGAGGGAGGATGGGCATGGAGGAGGTCACTCGGGATGAGCACTGGGTGTTATGTGGAAACTAATCTGACAATAAACTATTTGTAAAAAAAAAAAAAATATTCTGCCATAAAAATACCAAGCAAGCTATCAAAGCCTAATGGGGATATATCCAAATAATTCAGGAGCCAAACTGAAGAGGTTCCCACTGGTCAGGAATAGGAAAATGTGCATTTCAATAGAGATAATTGCAATAGATTGGACTCATACATTCAAAACGATATTTAGGAAAAACTAGCTTCTCGATCTCAGAGGTTGACAGAAAATGAATTCCTTATCTTGCAAACTGATAAAGATAGAGTCAAGCATGTATCCTGCCTCTCCTCTCTGAACCGTCTAAACCCTAAGGTAACCAAATAGTGGATGAGGGGAAGCATCTGTTTTGAAAGAGTCCAGCTCATAAATGAATGCTCTTCCCTACCTATCTGCATGGCTCAACCCCTCAGTTCCTTCAAGTCTTTGTTTAAATGTTATCTTTTCAGTGAGATATTCCTCTACATTCTGAATTGCAAATCCACCTCCCTCAACAATTGCTATCTCTTTCCCTACTTACTCTGCTCAGTGCCTCCCCCATAGAACCAAAAGAACAGAGATTTTATTTGTTTGTTTCGTTGGTTGGTTGGTTGGTTGGTGGTTGGTTGATTGGTTAGTAGGTTGGTGAGTTGATCGGTTGGTGGTTGGTTGATTGGTCAGTGAGTTGGGAAGTTGGTTGGTTGGCAGTTGGTTGATTGGTTAGTGGGTTGGTAGTTGGTTGGTTGGCAGTTGGTTGATTGGTTAGTGGGCTAGCGAGTTGGTTGGTTGGTGGTTGATTGGTTAGTGGGTAGGTGAGTTGGTTGGTTGGTGGTTGGTTGATTGGTTAGTGGGTTGGTTGCTTGATTGATTCACTGTTTTATCTCCAGCACCTATCCAGGTGCCTGGCACATAGAATCCACTAACTATTTATTGGACAAAGGACTTATTTAATCAAATAATGATATATTCACTATCCTCTAAATCCAGCTGTCATCATGGGAAGGAAAGGGGGAAAAATAAAAGGAGAAACACTGGAAGATTAAACATTTACCCAAAGCAGAATAAATTATTCTAAGAGACTGCTTTAAACCAGAAAAGCTGGATATCATTAGTTGCTGAGTCTACGTCCACCCCCATGTCATGTCCAAACTCCAACTGTCCCATCGGTGGGAGGGAAGTTCCTAGAAAGTTCAGATGAGTTATAGAAAATAGAGAAGCTATATATATATGATATATATGATATATATATCATATATATCATATATATGATATATATATGATATATATGATATATATATGATATATATATGATATATATGATATATATATCATATATGTATATATATTGCACCCCAGAATTGCAGCATATTCAGTATTGACCCCTCAACCTAATATATTATTTCAAATCAAGAAATGAGTAAATTGGAATGGAATTAACAAATGGTGGAGCAGGTTCTGACTTGGGATTTGGAGGTGTTTCCCTCTTCCCCAGGCGAACGGTGTTTCGTGCACGTGTCTACCATGAGCGGACACAACCAATCCATTCACATTCTGACCCTGTGGAAAGATTACAGATGGCGGAAGAAGCAGGGGTAGAAGCAGATTACAAAGAGGGAACGGAGCTAGCCCCTTGGGCTGGGCAAGTTTAGCAAGGGCTCTTCTCTACTTAAAACCTTTCCAACGCTCCAGTGCAGGGGCTGGCACAGACAGGCAATGGTAGTTAGGTGATTCTGTCCTCTCTTAAGGCAGCTGTGAGAGGGGCAAGCGCCAAGTGATTTCAGGGACCAGTGTTAGAATAGGTCGCTATTGCCTTGTCCCTTTCCCGCTTCCCCAGCCCTCCACCGCCCCTCCTCCCACACCAGACCTCCTGCCCCCGGAGCTGATGGAGGAGTGGAGGTCTGGGGGGAAATCTGGAGGTGACATTTAGTGCCTAAGAACTGGCACTTGCCACTGGAAAAGAAGCCTGGCTAGGTGCCAGCCCTCCTCATACGTGGGTTTAGAAATAAAGAAGCTACATTTGGGGGCGCTTGGGGGGCTCAGTCGGTTAAGCATCTGACTTCAGCTCGGGTCACGATCTCACGGGTTCGTGGGTTCGAGCCATGTGTCGGGCTCCGTGCTGACAGCTTGGAGCCTGGAGCCTGCTTCAGATTCTGTATCCCCCCTCTCTCTCTGCCCCTCCCCCCGCTCATGCTCTGTCTCTCAAAAATAAATAAACATTAAAAATTAAACACTAAATAAGCATTTTTTAAAAAGCTACATTCGTTGCATCAAGTTTCAGTGTGTTCCGTGTGGGTCTCTCAACCTGATTTATTATTTAGACTGAAGAATGAGACGGTGCAATTCCGAGGAGCCAAGTAGTTTGGTGGGGACGTCACAGAGCTGGTGAATGGTGGGGCAGGGTCTATCCCAGGATCTGGGGGCTCCTCTCTCTTCCCCAGATGAGCAGTGTTCCACATGACCACCCACCAGCCCATCGTCCCAGGAGCTGGAGTTCCCAGGCTGAGAGCGCCCCTCCCCCCCTGCGGGGGCGGTTTAGAGCCCGCTGGAAAGACCTTGGACGTGATTGCCTTTCCCTCCCCCACCCCACTTACCAAATGACCACTGGGTGTGGCTGCGCACCCTGGGATCGCGCAGCTCGGGGGCCGAACCCCTGAGTGGCTGAGGGCAAGTGAGGGTGACATCCTTCCGGTTGAACAAAGGGACCAGAGAGGCGGGAGAGGCCGCAGCCCTGCCCCATTAGCTTTGCTGTCGCATCGGACTCGCAGCCTCACCTCGGGCCGCTTCCAGCCATGAATCTCCTCTTGCTGACTCTGGCCGCCCTGCTGCTCCTGTCCCAGCTCATTCCAGGTAACCAGGACCTCTTAGGGAGGGGCAGGGTGCAGAGGCTGAGGCCTGGGGTGGGGGGGCCCTCAGGAGCTCCCCTTTCAGAACCACGTGGAGGAGGCACCCTCGCGCAGCAGGTGCCAGATCTTACCAGACATCCAGAGCTTCTTGCTCAATTACCCCATCTATCCCTGCTCTCTCTCTCTCTCTCTCTCTCTTTCTCTCTCTCTCTCGGGGAGCAGGCGCGAGTGGCCTTGCATGTGAGAAAGAATGGAAAGGGTGAGCAGAAGAAGTAAGAAAGGAGAAGGCAATGTGGACCTTTTACAAAACAGCCCCGAGAATGCTCCAGGCTTTGTAAAGATCACAACCACCTTAACCAGAGAGGAAAACACATACGCTGTTGGTGCCTCTGTGCTGGGCCCTGTGCTGCAGACAAATGACATGGCCCTAGGGGAGACAATGAGCAGCATTCCCAACCCAAAGTGACATGAGCTGTGACAGAGGGCTCTAGCAGTCTGAGGTGCACGTGGGAGGGACCCGGCCAGTCTGAGGACAAGGAGAGTCCTCCTGACCTTGAGTCCTGAGAAGCATGCTGAGATTAGAAGGGAAAGGAGATGAGAAGCATGTGGAAAGGGCGTCCCAGGCAGAAGGCAGCTTTTGCAAAAGGTCTTGATGTGGGAGAGAGCGTGGCGCCTTCAGGGAACCGGGATTATGGGCACGGCGAGGGGCAAAGCAGAGGTAGCATTCAAGGTCCAGGTCTGGCCTTGACGCCAGGTGAGGGAGCCATGGAAAAGGGTCATGGTCAGGTGCGCCCTTTCCACCACCGCCAGCCTGGCTATGGGGGCCCTCCCGCTCAGCCGGCAGAATCTTCTGCCCACATCTGGGCTTTCTCCTAACCCTTTGACAGGGTCAGAGTATGTGTATTTCCTCAACCAAGCTGACCTCACCCCTTGTATCTATCTGCCTGTGGCCAATGCTGTCACACCCCTCAGCACAGAGGAAAGCCTCAGAACCGGGGTGAGAATGCCCCCCACTTTCTAACCTCCTGACTTCCTGCAAACAGTTCAGTGCTGGTCATCAATTTCCTCCCCTCGAACTGCTACAACAGCAGTTGTATAATAGTGTCAAACTGAGTGAAAGAGCCACATAGGACAACACGAAATGTTAGCCTGCGAAACAATATAGCTTCTTTATTTTCCATAACCCACCTGAATTTTCCCAGGAACTTCCATCCGGCTGGTGGGACAGTTGTGAGGAGGAACAGGAGGGGACACATCGGGCTGTGCCTAAAGTCGGCAGTTGAAACTAAGTCTCATCTTTTCTGGTTGAAAGTGCTTTCCAAGTCAATTCAGTTTCTTTTGAAGTCTTCCAGCATTTCTTCTTTCTTCTGTCCCACCCCTTCACCCTGCCCATTCCTCGGACAGCATCTGGGTTTAGGAGAAAGACGTGTGATATGTCATGAAGGAATTAATCAGTTCATTCAGTGGACATGATTGAATGGATTTCATGTTCTTGGCACTGCGATAGGTTCTGGGGTGTAGAACGGTGAACCAATCAGAACAAAACAAGGTGAGCAAAGCTTCTGTCCTCTTGAGCTTACGTTCTATTGAGGAAGGTGGAAAATGTGTTCAAACATAAGTGAAATAAATGTAACAGCAGCTGATAAATATAATGAGCAGATGGGCTGGGGAAAGCATAGCAAATACCAGGGGGAGGTAGGTTTGCCATCTCAAAGGGGTACTGATGAAATGGCTCACAATGATCTGAGGGGGGAATTAGGTTTCCTATGTGATACCTACATTATATCTCCTCACATCAGCCAGAGTTCCTCCTTTATAACTGTTATTACAACCCTAGCTAATCAAATATCTGGGTGGCTGTCTCATTCATGGCCATTTCTCCTCCCACTAAGCTGGAAGTTCTCGGAGGGCAGGTACCCATCTCTCACTTGTTTAGAGCACAGTATCTTGAGTGTATAAGCTTCTCAGTCTGTACCTGTGAGTATTTCCCTAGGACAGACATCCAGAAAGGAAATGGCTGGGAAAAAACTGTGCACAATTTTAAGATGTTATGAGTTTTTGCTAAGTAGCCTCCAGAGAGGCCAAAACAGAGTGTCTGGGGCCATCTTCCCCTCACTGTCACCAAGAGTTCTAACAACCAGAGGCGCCTGGGTGGCTCAGTGGGTTAAACGACCAACTCTTGATTGTGACTCAGGTCATGATCTCAAGTTTGTGAGCTGGAGTCCTACGTCTGGCTCTGTGCTGACAGCATGGAACTTACTTGGGATTCTCTCTCTCCCTCCCTCTCTCTCTGCCCTGCCCCCCCACCGCCCCCACACATGCACACTCTCAAAAACATAAATAAATAAAAACTAGTTAAAGCAATCAATTCTTTGCATTTCTGTATAGTTCCCTTACTAAGGATGCATCCCTGCATACTCTAATTTTGACACACCCACTTTGAAAATTCAATGTATTCTTGAGATCCTCTTAATTTTCTAATTTACTGAAGTGCCTGGGTGGCTCAGTCGGTTAAGTGTCCGACTTCAGCTCAGGTCTCAATCTCACTATTCGTGGTTCGAGCCCTGAGTCGGGCTCTGTGCTGACAACTAGCTCAGAGCCTGGAGGCTGCTTCAGATTCTGTGTCTCCCTCTCTGACCCTCCCCTGCTCATGCTGCCTCTCTCTCCTTCTCTCTCTCAGAAATAAATAAAGCATTAAAAAAATTCTAATTTGCCAATTATATCTTCCTCCCTTTCTTGTCTTTATAACTTATCTGTCGGGTCCTTTGACCCATGGTTTCCCACGGCACAAATTTTCCTGACTGCATACTCAAGGTGAAGTTCAGTGTATTCCTGTGACCTCTGTATTTCCTGAACGTTGGCACATGGATCCAGAGGTTTGATCAGGTTCAAGTTCTATCGTTTTTGGCACACCTTTGATGCTAATAAGGTTCTTTCATCAGGAGGCACATGACATCTTGGTTGTCTCTCTTTCAATGACATTTATAGTTAGTGCTCAAATTGTAGCTGATGCTCATACCTTTGAGCTGATGCTCAACATCAATATAATAACATATATTAGGGATACGTATATCCCTACTAGTCTTTGATAATTTCCTTGTGATAAGGGCCAATATTAGAGACACCACAAGAAACACACTCGCAGTCTGATAAAATTAGGCATATTAACTTGGCACAGAAAAGGAAAATACACACCGAAGGAACCTCAGGGCAAAAAAAGGGTTTCTAGTGGTTTAGGGTTTCTAAAGATTAAGGAGAAAGATAGAGTTTAGGTAAAATGTAAATGGAGTTGTGTTTTTTTGTTTTGTTTTGTTTCAAGTTCTTATTTAAACTCCAGTTAGTTAACATATAGGGCAATATTGGTTTCAGGAGTAGAATTTAGTGATTTGTCACTTACATATAACACTCAGTGCTCATCCCAACAAGTGCCCTCCTTAATGCCCACCTAGTCCATCACCCACCCACCTCCTCTCCAGCAACCCTCAGTTTGTTCCCTATAGTTAAGAGTCTCTTGATAAGAAACTTCTGCACGGCAAAGGAAACAATCAATAAAACTAATAGGCAGCCGATGGAATGGGAAAAGATAGTTGCAAAAGACATATCGGATAAAGGGCTAGTATCCAAAATCTATAAGGAACTCACCAAACTCCACACCCGAAAAACAAATAATCCAGTGAAGAAATGGGCAGAAGACACGAACAGACACTTCTCTAAAGAGGACATCCAGGTGGCCAACAGACACATGAAACGATGCTCTGCGTCCCTCCTCATCAGGGAAATACAAATCAAAACCACACTGAGATACCACCTCACGCCAGTCAGAGTGGCTAAAATGAACAAATCAGAAGACTAAAGATGCTGGAGAGGATGTGGAGAAACGGGCACCCTACTACACTGTTGGTGGGAATGTAAACGAGTGCAGCCCCTCTGGAAAACAGTGTGGAGGTTCCTCAGGAAACTAACAATAGAACTCCCCTATGACCCAGCAATAGCACTGCTAGGAATTTACCCAAGGGATACAGAAATGCTGATGCATAGGAGCACATGTACCCCAATGTTCATAGCAGCACTCTCAACAATAGCAAAAACATGGAAAGAGCCTAAGTGTCCATCAACGGACGAATGGATCAAGAAGATGTGGTTAATCTATACAATGGAATACTACAAGGCAATGAGAAAGAATGAAATCATGCCATTTTTAGCAACGTGGATGGAACTCGAGGGTGTTATGCTGAGCGAAAGAAGTCAGGCAGAGAAGGGCAGATACCATATGTTTGCACGTATAGGAGGATTAGGAGGAACTTAATGGAGGACGATGGGGGAGAAGAAGGGGAAAAATAGTGGGGAGAGGGAGGGAGGCAAACCATGAGAGACTCTTGAATGCTGAGATGGGCAGATGGGGTGGGGGAAGGGGGGTGATGGGCATGGAGTAGGGCACGTGTGGGGATGAGCACCGGGTGTTATATGGAAACCAACTTACAATAAACTATGAAGGAAAAAAAAAGTCTCTTATGGTTTGCCTCCCTCTCTTTTTTTCCTTCCCCTATGTTCTGTTTTCTTTCTTAAATTCCACATATGAGTGAAATCCTATGGAATTTGTCTTTCTCTGTGAAGGAGTGTTTGATGGACTTCTTGTGCAAAGCAGTTACCATCAGGCCGAGGCTGAGAAATGGATTCAGGGTCCCACTTCCAAGGAAAATACAAAATTAAGAGAGATGTGGAATTTCATATCCTGAAACTACTTCTCTGACGCTCTGCCCTTGGCTCTGAAATCAAGGCTACTTTTCTGTGTTGAAACACTGGCTCCTCTGAAAAGTATGGAATGTTCCAGTCTTGCCGATACGATTTCAAATACAAAGTTTCAGACAGATGTGATGTGAGACTTTGTCCTTCTGTTAGGTGACAGAAAGCGGGGGTCACCGGTTTGTAACTTATCTGGTGTGACAAGATATTCCAGGCCCGTCTTGTACAACTACTGCCCCAGATCTTGAATTCTTTCGAGAAGCTTGGATTTTTTTTTAGTAGGAAAATGGTATTTCAGAACCATGATTCAGTAACTAGAGGTATTCCATGTTATTAAATAAGTCCTTCATTTCACATCTTTTCGGTAGACAGAGCTAGGTGGGAAAATCAACAGACTGAATACATATAAAATACCTCACGAATGCGTATTAATACTGCCTATTCAAATCAGTCTTGCTTAGACAGGATAGGGCACACTTAATGAGTGGTGTTCCTATCAGCAGAAAAAGCACCACTAACAGAAGTGTGGGCCCAGCACCAGAGTCTTGTTGGTAATATCCAGGAAAAGCCACCAGAAGCAAATTCGGGGGTCCCAGAGGTCCACACTACAAATGCGTTCTTTGGTTGCCTACATGGATGCATTTACACACGCACACACACGCACACACACACCCAGAAAGGTTCCTGGAAAATGTGCATGTGGCAGCATTACCAACGATTGCACATGTGGCTTCCTCATGTCCAATGCCAGCTGATGGTGGACAACGGTTTCCTGGAAATCCTAGAATCACCAAATGACTATGGCAGTATTTTTAATGACACTATCAGCAGCTCCCATGACTTCACGAAGGAGCACCTGGAAAACTCAGGCACGCCATTGAACTTCTCCAGTAGCCCTCCAGACTGTTTCTCTAGAAATTGCCATAGCGTGAAACCTATCCCCGGGGCCATGAGCCCATTTAGCTTGATTCCAAGTGTTTTGGCTTCTTCATGCAGTTCTCTCCATCACCACGTGGGAATGAGTGTTTTGCAGAAGAGTGTACTCATCCCCGACCACTGAGATCAAGAGCTTGAGTTTGATTCCTGATGTGCAAAGGCAATAAATTGGAGGCGCCTGGGTGGCTCCGTCGGTTAAGCGTCCGTCTTCGGCTCAGGTCATGATCTCACGTTTCATGGGTCCAAGCCCCATGTCGGGCCCTGTGCTGCCAGCTCAGAGCCTGGAGCCTGTTTCGGATTCTGTGTCTCCCTCTCTCTCTGACCCTCCCCTGTTCACGCTGTCTCTCTCTCTCTCTCTCAGAAAAAAAAAAAAAAAAAAAAGAGCTTGAGTTTGATTCCTGATGTGCAAAGGCAATAAATTAGAGGCGCCTGGGTGGCTCAGTCGGTTAAGCGTCCAACTTCGGCTCAGGTCATGATCTTGCGGTTCGTGGGTTTGAGCCCCGTGTCGGGCTCTGTGCTGACAGCTCAGAGCCAGCAGCCAGCTTCAGATTCTGTGTATGTCTCTCTCTCTCTCTGCTTCTCCCCCACTCACGCTCTGTCTCTCTCTGTCTCTGCCCCTCTCCTGCTTGCACTCTGTCCCTCTCTGTCTCTCTTTCTCAAAAATAAATAAACATAAAACAAGAAAAGGCAATAAATTGTTCCAACTTCATCCAATTGTGCAGCAAGAAAAGAACTGAGCAATACCTTGTGGCCCTTTACAATTCACTGGGGGGATAAAACAACAAACATGAGACCCTCAAACAAATTATGAGTCTCTTAGGCTCTTCAGGACCTGATGAGGACTTCTGTTGGTTTAGCAAGCTTTCGTTTTAATTTATGTTGAGTTCTTTCTGTTTCTTCTGAGGGGTGAGAAATGATAAGGACGGCATGACTTTTGACAACATTGTCATTCCTTAGTTAAAGTCCCAGTAAAGAGAGCACCTCGGTCACTAGATAGGCAAATAGGGTTTCTCAAATAGGAAAGCCAAACGACAAGTGTTTGTGTTTTTAGTCGCAGGGGATGCTGTTGTCTTCTGTCAAAGAAAAGCATCTAGTCCTTCGCAGAAAAGGCAGAGAATAGTGAGTTCATATTCAAATGCTTGAGATTTAGGGAGCTGTATAGAGTCCTGGAAATAGTGGGTCCTTTTCATGGCCCACTTTTTCTGTTTTTCCAGGGTTATTAAGCCGGCAGGTGGGACATATACTAAAGTTACCCTCACTAATCAGTTCTCCACCAATATTGTCTTAGGATAGTTTATAAGTTTTCTTTCCTGTGATGGGTCAAATTTTCCACCAAGATCCCTTTCAGACAGTCCAGAAATACCAGGTGGTCACCCCGGGTCTCCATAACGCAACAGATTTCTGTCACTATAGTTTTTCAGAACCTGGTCCCTGTGGTGGCAGTTTGCTCAGGGTTCAAAAGAAGTTTTAAAAGATCATTAAAGGGGCGCCTGGGTGGCTCAGTTGGCTAAGCGTCCGACTTCAGCTCAGGTCATGATCTCGCAGTTCTAGCAGCATCCTTGAGCTCCACCTGCTAATTGCCAGTAGCACCTCTTACCAGTTGCAACAGCTAAAAAGGTCTCCACGCGTGTCACTGCCAAACATCCCCTCAGGGGCGAACCGCTGCTCTAGACCACGCGGTTGTCCACGTCTCTGCTGAGACTCTCAGAATTTCCCTGACAGTCTCTGCTGGGTCGCTCATAAGATAACCTCAGAGAAAGTTTACTCCTGATCACAAAATCAACCTGCTCAAAACCTATGGCAGAAAGAAGGAAATAATCAAGATTACAAATTAATGAAGCTTACGGTTAACTTACGAATTAATGAACTCGAGGATCGTCATGGCAGGAAACAGCCCGAAGCAAACGGCTTAACTGGTACAAGTAGAGGTTATGGGCTTTGTTCAGCTGATGGGAACACTTGACCCGAGTCAGAGCAGGCTTAGAGCTTCTACAGAACAAAGAGGAGAGGAGGGTACGTGTCCTTGTTTGGCCCAAGTAGCAGATTTCATCTTAACTGCTGCAAAACTTGTGGTTGGAAGGGCGCCTGGGTGGCTGAGTGGGTAAAGCATCTGACTCTTGTTTTCTGCTCAGGTCATGATCTTGTGAGTTCGAGCCCTGCGTTGGGCTCTGCGCTGAAATGTGGAGCCTGCTTAGGATTTTCTCTCTTCCTTTCTCTCTGCCTCCCCACCCCCTGCTTGCTCTCTCTCTCTCTCAATAACTAAATAAAAACTTAAAAATAAACAAACAAACAAAAACTTGTGGTTGGAATAGCAAAACTGTTCCAGATTTGTATGCCTCTAAGTTGAGGTTGCTGGTGGCATTCTACCCCCAAAACTTTCAGAGCACTTCTTCGAGAGCTGTGTCTGCAAGCCTTGTGGTTTATTGGTTAGTCAAGATTCTGGGACAGAAAAGGCACCAAAAATGATACAGGTGGGTTGTTGCCAGGGACCAAGGGGGAGGGAAGAATGGGGGTTAGTGTTTAATGAGTGTAAGACTTTCAGTCTTATAAGGTGGAAAGAGTTATGGGGGTGGATGGGGGTGATGGCGGCACATGGGGTGAATGTATTTACCACCACTGAGCTGTACACTTAAAAATGGTTAAGAGGATAGTTTATGTAACATGTACTCGACTACATCAAAGAAAAAAACGAAGCACAACTGCCTTCTTAATGATAGGACTTGGCAAAAACAAAACAAAACAAAAAATGAAATTATGAAGACAGTGATGGAATGTGAGCCAAAAATAAAAACAAAAACAACAAAAAAAAAAAACCAGCCAGTATGGATGAACCTTGAAAACATGATGCTGAGTGAAAGAAGCCAGACATAAAAAGCCACATCGTATATCATTCCATTGGCATAAAATATCCACAGAAGGCAAATCTGTAGAGAGGAGGGCAAATTGGTGGTTGCCCGGGGCTGGGCAGAGGGATGCAGTGTTTCTCTTTGGGATGATTAGAAAGTTCTGGAACTAGATGGTAGTCATATTTGCACAGCATTGAGAATGTACTTAATGCCCCTGAGCTGTACACTTTAAAACGCTTGAGATGTGAGGAGGATGCTCCTGGCTGGCTCAGTCAGAGGAGCAAACAGCGACTCTTGATCTCAAGGTTGTGGGTTCAAGCCCATGCTGGCCATAGAGATTATGTAAGTAAGTAAACTTTCAAAAAATAAAAGTAAACGAAATGCTTGAACTAGCAAGTTTTATATGTGCTTGGTGTTTTAACACACTTTTTTAAAAAGGAAGGAAAGAAAAAGGAGGCCAAGGTCAAAGGCAAGGGAAACTGAGGACCTTCTATCACCTCTGCTTTAATACCTCTTCTCGGGACTAACCCTGCCTCTAATTCTTCTTTCTTTTTTGTGTCAGGCAGCACTCAAAAATGCTGGAATCTTCATGGCAAATGCCGCCAGAAGTGCTTCAGGAAAGAAAAGATCTATGTTTACTGCACAAATAATAAACTGTGCTGTGTGAAACCCAAGTACCAGCCAAGAGAGAAGCTATGGTTGTTTTAAGTTTTTTGAGGCCTGACGCCATGAAGACACAGATGAAGTCTGACCCCAGTAGATTCTTAAATTCAATAAATATGTGTGGCCGATCTCTGTGTCTGCCTGTTCTTAAGGTCCACTTGCAGGTGGCCCAGGAATTCAACATGTTTTCATCATAATAAGACAGTGTTTGCCTTTGTCAGTCTCACTCTCTCAGAAGTGTACAGTGGAATCTTCTGGAATCTGTGTGACATATGGTGATATCTGTTTGCCTTTGTCAGTCTCACTGTCTCACGAGTGCACGGTGGAATCTTCTGGAATCTGTGTGACGTGATGATATCGTCGTTCCAGCAGCTAATGAGGGGTGTGCTTATGTATCCTTATGTTTCTAGAATTTTTTAAGGTAGAAGGCTTAAAACACGAGTATGTTCATTTTCAGAGATTAACTCAGATTGTTCTCAGTAATTCTTTGTGCTCTCACTAGCTGCCTTTAGTCACATTATTAATCTCTGTAACTTTGTTACCATCTAATGATAAATCATTACTTTGAAATTAGAAAATTTTCCTTGCACCAGTGTGCCAACACGAAAACTGAGAATACTTAGTTATCTTGGTTTGCAGAGATCCAGTGACCACCAGTAACAACTGGCTAACAGAAGAAAGGCTATGCTCTCCAAGTGAAAACAATACTTACTCTAATCTCTGCAGGTCTTTAAAATACACTTTCTAGCACACAATTAAAAGACAAGGGCACCTGGTTGTCTCAGCTGGTTAAGCATTGACTTTGGCTCAGGTCATGATCTTATGGCTCCTGAGTTTGAGCCCCGTGTCGGGCTCTGTGCTGACAGCTCAGATCTGGAGCCTACTTTGGATTCTCCACATGGGTCAACAATTTAGGTTGGGGTGACCTCGGAGTATAAAATAACCTCTCTCCCTCTCTACCCCTCCCCTGCTCACACTGTGTGTGTGTGTGTGTGTGTGTGTGTGTGTCTCAAAAATAATAAACACTAAATGTTAAAAAAAATTAAAAGACATTCACAGAAGAAAGAAACTAGGACCCATCATCAAGAATAAATATAGTCAGGGCAGCTGGCTGGCTCAGTCAGTAGGGCATGCAACTCTTGATCTTGGGGTTGTCAGTTTGAGCCACAAGTTGGGCATAGAGACCACTTAAAAATAAAACCTTTAGGGGTGGCTGGCTGGCTCAGTCAGTTAAGCGTCTGACTTGATTTCAGTTCAGGTCATGATCTCACAGTTCATGAGATCTACCCCTATGTCAGGCTCTGTGCTGATAGTGCAGAGCCTACATGGGATTCTCTCTCTCTCTCTCAAAATAAATAAATAAACATTTTTAAAAACTTTTTTTTTAATTCAAGAGAGACAAAGAGTGAATGGAGAATGGGGTAGAGGGAGAGAGAAAGAATCCCAAACAGGCTCCACACTCAGCACAGAGCCCGACATGGGACTCAATCCCACCACCCTGGGATCATGACCCGAGCCAAAATCAAGAGTCAGTCACTCAACCAACTGAGCCACCCAGATGCCCTGTCCAATAAAAATTTTAACAAAATGTTTTCTAGAACTTGATTAAAATTGTGCACATATTAGCATATGTTTTGTTAGGGGCATAGACATTGATGATAAAACAATCAATAAAGCACAAATTGAGGCTAATGGTTCACCCTAAGAATACTGGAATTGGAAGAGGTAATGTTGATAGTCTATTATTTCATCTGGATGGTAGGTATAGAGATGTTTGTTGTCTTATTATTTTAATAATATCTTTATATACATATTTTAAATATTCTTCTGGCTTCTCAGTCTACAATAAGAATCAAGCTTTTAAAAAAGACATAAAATCTTTGAACATTAAGTACCTTAAAATTTATAAGACCAGAGGGGAGCCTGGGTGGTTCAGTCAGTTAAGCGTCCAACTTTGGCTCAGGTCGTGATCTTTTGGTGTGAGTTCGAGCCCCGCGTCAGGCTCTGTGCTGACAACTCAGAGCCTGGAGCCTGCTTTGGATTCTGTGTCTTCCTCTCTCTCTGTGCCCCTTCCCTGCTCCCACTCTTTCTTTCTCTCTCTCTCTCTCTCTCTCTCAGAAGTAAATAAACATAAAAAATGTTTTTTTAATTCTAAGATCAGAAAAAAAGGAAAAGAGAGACCCATCATGAAGACCTAGAGAAGAAAATACGTGAAAATTACATCATAGGAATGTAAAATAGTGCAACCACTCTGAAAACACTGTACAGTTTTGCAAAAAGTTGAATGTACCATATGATTCAAACATTCCACACCTAGGTATTTAACCAGGATAAAAGAAAGCATATGTCCACACAAAGACATGTATGTAATAGTTCACACCAGCTTCATTTGTAACAGCCCCAAACTGTAAACACTCTGTACGTCCATCAACAGGTGAATGGATCGACAAGTTGCGGTACATCCATACAATGGAATACTACTCAGCAATAAAAAGCAATGAACTACTGATACACGTTACAACATGGATTGATCTCTAAGTAACTATGCCGAATGAAAGAAGTCAGACAAGCCATGAGATATTCTTGGTCCGAAGAATATCTGACTTGCACACATCCTCCAATTTTGATGCATGGCATTTTGGGTCCCTAGTTACTAGAGTCAACTCAGAAATAGTATTGCCTTTCCCATGTTTAGAATCACCCTGGTCAATGGCCACAGGTGCCTTGGCCTGAAGAAAGATTTTCTGTACATGCTTGTGACATTGTTTCAGAGTCCTTAGAGGGACCCAGACTCCACTTCAGGCAAGGATCTTTGGGTCTATGAATTTAAATGAGAAGCTATGCTCTCCCCTGAGGCATCTCAACAAAGGGTTTTTCCCCAGGTCAGGAGTTTATCTGTTTTGGGGGCTGCTGAATCCTCAGTAGTTAGAATAATGCCTCGTATTGGAGTGCCTGGGTGGCTCAGTCGGTTAAGCGTCCGACTTCAGCTCAGGTCATGATCACACAGTTTGTGAGTTCGAGCCCCGTGTCAGGCTCTGTGCTGACGGCTAGCTCGGATCCTGGAGCCTGCTTCAGATTCTGTGTCTCCTTCTCTCTCTGACCTTCCCCTGCTCTCTCTCTCTCTCTCTCTTTGTCAAATAAATAAAACATTAAAAAAAAAAAGAATAATGCCTCGTACACAGTAGGTATTCAATAAATATTAGTTGAATTCATGGAAATAGAGTGTGGATACCAGGAAAGTGAAGTGGGCACCTGAGCTGAATATAGTTGAGAAGGTGATGGAAATCAAGAGGCATGCCAGATTGGGGAAGCCTGAGCCTCAACCACATGATCCCTGGACTGTGGGTTCAAATTAGGAAGAAACAGAGCAAAACTAATGATCGTGCACGTGATGCTGGAAACGTATCATTGAAAAGTGTGTCTATGTTGTGAAACTAAGGGCTGTTTTGTTTTTTTTTTTAACCATGTGTTAGATCTACTGAACTGTAATTTCCATAAAGCGTATATTCATTTGTTCGTTCAGTCATATAATAAATATTTAACGATACCTGCTATTTGCCAGGCACCAGGTTCGTCTAGTTCTACAGTAGTAAATGAAACAAACATGAACTTTGTCATCATAGAGCCCACAATCGGTGTAGGAGAAAGGCATTAAACGAGAAAAAAATTCATAATCGTGTATGGTGGTGAGGGCTATGAAGAGGCCGATGATTGAAAACAAAGAGTAGGGGGCTCATGGGGGGGGGAGGGGTGGACCTCCAGAGCTGTCAGGGTGACTTTCTCTGAGGAGGTGACGTTTCACCTGAGATCTGTCGGATGAGAAGCCATGCTTGCAAAGATTGGGGGGTGGGTTTGCCTAAGAAGATTCCAGGTAGAACAGCATGTGCATAGGCCTTTGTACCGCCAGATGGCTTGTTCCAGAGACTGAAATAATGACCATGTGGCTAAAGCCTGGTGTGCAAGGGAAAAGAGATACCAGAGATTTGAGAGGCAATGTGACAGGCCACACAATATTTTGATGTTTGTGTTTAAAACACAAGTTCATGGGGTGCCCGGGTGGCTCCATCAGTTAAGTTTCCAACTCTTGATTTTGGCTCAGGTCGTGATCTCAGGGTTCATGAACTTGAGCCCTGCACTTTCAAGTGGGGTGCCTGCTTGGGATTCTCTCTCTCCTCTCTCTGCCCCTTACTCTCTCTCTCTCTCTCTCCCTCAAAATAAATAAATAAACTTAACACATACACACGCACGCACACACGTTCAAGGACAATTTATATGTTAAGGTGTTACTTCCAATCACTTTTATTTACTCTTAGCTTCTGCTTCCTCAAATTATGCTTTACCCACCCCTCTTCCCACCACCTACTCCTGCTCTTTAAACTTGACTTTTACTAAGGCATCTTTCCAGCTCCTCCTCCAATTATAAACTGCTTATTCTTGGTATTTCCCAATTCTGTTCCCAAATTCCTGGAACAGAATCTCAGTGATGCAGTTAATCCTTTTGTACCAATCCACCCCGTGGGTCGCTGGCCAGCCTAGGGGATTAGGTTGGGTTGGGGACGTGCCTGCTTTTTGTCCAATTGTCTGTGTCTGGGACATGGCGGGGGGGTGGGGAGGGGAAGTCTCCCAGTCTGCAGAGGACGGTCCCTTCGTCCAGGCTGTGAGCAGGGTTACAAGAGTGTAAATGGAAGGGTCATGCAGTGTTTCCATATGTTCACATTTCCATGTATTCTTGCTGTAAACTTCTATAGGGAGGAATAGTCTGCTTTTCCTTTGTGAAGCAAGACCCTAAGCTTAGGGGGAAATAGACATCAATGAAACTCGGATCTTCCTGGAGAAATTCTTGAAGAAGGGTAGGGCGGGGGGCCCTCTCTCTATCCCCTCATGAGGTCCCACTAGCCTCTTGGTGAGGGCTCACCGTGCACTGCATCCTATTAGACCCAATGCCCCTTTTTATAACAAATATCTTACAGCACCCCCTTTCTGTCCTAAAATATACTGAAATATTGTAACCTGTCTGCTCACATAATTTCAAGAAAAAGTGAAACGAAGCCCTAACTATCATGTAAAGGAGAAAAGAGACTATTTTATAATCATGCGTATTTTGATGACGCTTGAGGACACAATGAACTATGTCAGGTCTCGGACTGATACAGGCCACAAATGCAGGCTCTAAGGCGTGCACCGTATGCACAATTCAGATACTACCCCAAGGGTTTGCTATCTGTATCCTGACTTTCCAAAAACGGTGAACAGCTTGGATAAAGTTCTAACCAAAACAAAGTATAGTCATTCCTTGATTTACACAGCAGTTTCGTTCCAGGAAAATTCAATGCACAAAAAATACATGCAAAACAGCCTTAGCGTCTGGGCTCAGAGAATTATAAATGGGTTTCTTACCTACATAAGTGTCTTGCAGAACATTTGAATTTTGCTTGGGAAAAGGGTCAATACTCCGTTTTCCAGGACCTTCACACGCATTGCATCCCAGGTCTCCAGCCTACTAAGGACTCCGTTAATTCTGACAATCAAAAAAGAAAGAAAAAAAAAAAGTCCCAGCAAATTCCAAAAATAACCCCTAGAGGGCAGTATCTTCCCATTGAGAATCATCGATTCTCAGCACCGAAAACTTACTGAAATTTAACTAAGTGTGCTCAGAAGAAAAGAGATACAGGGAGAAGTACGTTGTTTCCAGGTTTTTCTTTTTAAACCTTTTTCTTACTTTTCTTTTTACTTTTTAAATCCACCTAGTTTTGCCTCTCTGAGCGTCATACAGAGTCACTCAGTATGTGCATCTTTGCGTGTGGCTTCGTTTGCTTAACAATGTTTTTGAGATTAATTCATGTTGTCTGTATCAGTATATTGTTATTGTTGTTTATTATTCTTAGTATTGTACTGTATGGCTGTAATTCAATGTATCCATTCACTTGTTGGACTTTTGGGTTGTTTCCACTTATGGGATATTATAAATAAAGCTGCTATAAACATTAATAGAGAAGTCTTTGTAGATCCGTATTTCTATTTAATTTTATAAGTAACTCTACACTTGTTTTTCTAAAGGGGTTGTCCATGTTACATTCGCGTCAGCAAGGTATTTGCATTCTGGTTGCTCCATATCTTCACCAACACCATCGTCCGTTGTTTGGGGTTTTTTAAAATCATTCTGGTGTGTGTACCACTGCGGTTTTAATTTACATTTCCCTGATACCTAATGATTTTGAGCATCTTTTCATGGGCTTATTGACCATTTGTATAACTTCTTTGGTAAAATATCTGTTTAAATATTGGCCCACTAGATTACTAGTTTGCCTTTCTCTTGCCGGTTTGTAGAAGCTCTTCATACATTCTGGAAATGACTCCTTTGACAGATATATGTATTACAAATATGAGCAATAGTAGTCCAAATAAACCAGAAGAATACCTCCCTGGGCCAGTGGCTGTGTGAATGAGAAATGGGAATTGTCTTGATTCCCACCCAGAAAAAGCATGTGGTAATGAAGGCATCACACCATGTGGTGTGGCTCCACTGTGAAAAGATACTTCTTTTCAATAGAAAGAAATGGCCCATTGACAAAAGGCACTCCATAGGGTGTATAATCAATGATATTGTAGTAGCGCTGTGTGGTGACAGATGGCAGTTACACTCGTGTGAGCACATCATAACGTATACAGGTGTCGAATCACTATGTCCTGCACCCGAAACTAATGTAACACTGTGTATCAACTGTACTTCAATTAAAAAATAAATGATAAGGGGCACCTGTCTGTTCCAGTGGATAGAGCTTGTGACTCTTGAACTCAGGGTTGTGGGTTTGAACCCCATGTTGGGGGTAGAGATTAGGTGAACAAATTAAATCTTATAAAACTAAATAAATAACGGCACATGGGTGGCTCAGTTGGTTGAGTGACCAACTCTTAATTTGGCTCAGGTCATGATCCCAGGGTCGTGGGATGGAGCCCCTGCATCAGGCTCCACACTGAGGTTCTCTCTCTCTCCCTCTGCCCCTCTCCCCGACTCACACACTCTCTCTAAAAAATTACAAAAATATAAATAAATAAATAAATAAAAACATTTTAAAAAATAAAGTCTAATTTGGAGGAGTGCCTGGGTGGCTCAGTTGGTTGAGCATCTGACTTTGGCTCAAGTCATGATCTCACTGTTTGTAAGTTCATTCATGAGTTTGAGCCCTGCATCCTCTCTGTGCTGACAGCTGAGAGCCTGGAGCCTGCTTTGGATTCTGTCTACCTCTCTCTGCCCCTGCCCCACTCACACTCTCTCTGTCTCTCTCTCTGTCTCCCTCTCTCTCAAAAATAAATAAACATTAGGGGCGCCTGGGTGGCTCAGTCGGTTAAGCGTCTGACTTTGGCTCAGGTCATGATCTCATGGTTCGTGATTTCAAGCCCCGCGTCGGGCTCTGCGCTAGTGGCTCAGAACCTGGGGCCTGCTTTGAATTCTGTGTCTCCGTCTCTCTCTGCTCCTGCCCGCTCGTGCTCTGTCTCTCTCTCACACAAGAATAAAATAAACATTTAAAAAATTGTTTAAATAAATAAATAAACATTTAAAAAATAAAGTCTGTTTTTCTTTTTTTTTGAAAAAAAAAAGAAAATATCCCCTAAACATAACCAATAACTTCCTTCGGTGTATCACCGGAGAAACACGACGTGTCCCATTGATGGAAGAAAGTTCACTATGTACATCAGTCTCCAAAACAGTGCTTCCTGAGCCATTGTCAAGGATAATTTGGCCCGTATGTGATTGTTGCCTGGCTTTCCCGCTTAGAGGTAGCCCTGGCACAATAAGCAATTCCACTTGACATTGAAAATCCAGGTGAGTAAGGGAGTGGGGAGTCACCAAATCTTACCCTGAGCCCCTCTCCTTATAACCCCCTTGTTCTTTTCCTTTCTTGTAAGCCCAAAGGAATCCACCTGTCAGCGGAACAAGAGATTCCTCTAATCTCTAATGGAAGAATCCCTATGAAAATGCGTATACATATGAATATATGTGAATATAATATGGATTATAGATTATAGATATGAATAGTTATATATCATATATATGAATAGTATAGACACTACATACAATAGTATATATGCGTACACACACACACACACACATACAGGTTTGTAACTTTTAAAAAATACATAGGTATCTCCATCCCAAGAAAATATGTAGCAAAAGCTAACAGGGATTATGAGAGTGGTAAATATTTTGAAGCTCATCTATGTTTTATTTTCCCACAATGTGTTCTAACCATTCTACTCAAGTAGTAAAAGTTGGAAAATCTTTAAGATATTTTGGGAGGTATTTTAGTGCTAAAAATCTTGTTTTGGAAGACTAAGCACATATGGAAATGCTTATGATATATTATGATAAATTGGTAAGTAAAAAAAAAAGGACACCAAAAAATATGTGCAGTTTGATTCCATTTTATTTATTTGCAAGTCACAGTTTACATGTTTTTTATTGTAGGGTAGCTGTGGGTAGTGAAAATGACGATTTTTGTTTTCTTATTTGCGCTTCTCTGTTCTCTAACTTTTCTCCAATGAACATATGCTACTTTTACAATTAGAAAAAGTTATTGGGGCACCTAGGTGGCTCAGCTGGTGAAGCAGCCGACTCTTGATTTTGGCTCAGGTCGGATCTCTCGGTTCACCGCATGGAGCCCGGGGTGGGGCTCTGCACTGATAGCGCTGAGCCTGATTGGGATTCTCTCTCTCCCTCTCTCTGCTCTCCCCCCACCCATGCTCTCTCTCTCTCTCTCTCAAAAATAAATAAATATTAAAAAAAGAAAAAAAGAAAAAATGTTATTTTAAAAGTAGTAGAGGTGAGGGACTCCTGGGTGGCTCAGTAGGTTAAGTGTCCAACATCGGTTCAGGTCATGATCTCACAGTCCATGAGTTGGAGCCCCATGTCGGGCTCTGTGCTGACAGCTCAGAGCCTGGAGCCTGCTTCAGATTCTGTGTCTTCCTCTCTCTCTGCCCCTCCTCCATTCACACTCTGTCTCTGTCACTCAAAAATGAATGTTAAAAATTTTTTTTAAAAAGTAGTAAGAGTGAGTCTGGAAGACAAAATCAAGTGTGAGAGGACTGGGGGGAAGTCCCAGCTCCCCCACTTACTGCGTGTATGACCGGGACAACTCACTTCACCGAGATCTTCAATTGCCTTCTAAAAAAGGAGGATCTAATAACACTATGACTGGGAGAACTAAGAAAGATGAGGTATGGGGCGCCTGGGTGGCTCAGTCAGTTAAGCAACTGACTTCAGCTCAGGTCATGATCTCGAAGTTTGTGGGTTCGAGCCCCGCATCAGGCTCAGTGCTGACAGCTCAGAGCCTGGAGCCTGCTTCCGATTCTATGTCTCCCCCTCTCTCTGTCAGTCCCCTGCTCTTGCTCTATCTGTCTCTGTCTCTCAAAAAATGAATAAACATTAAAAAAAAAAAAAAGATGAGGTATATAAAACAATTGACACTTACTAATGGCCAACGGACACTATTATTATCACTAGCTCTGCCATTCAACAACTCTTTGGGGAATGCACGTTTCTGCTCTGAAATAGTACTTCTGAATGCTGATGCATAGCAAAAATCGCTTCTCTAGCATCCTCCACTCACCTGGCTCACCTTGCACACCTCCGGGGCCAGGGAGCTCTCTTCCCTCCAAAGCTTCTCCTTCACGATGGCCTGTCCTACCAACGTGTGGCTCTTGTTCCATCTCAGAAAGAGCCTTGACCTAAAGTCCAAAGACATAAGTCCAAGTCCCATTTCTGTGCCTCAGGAGCTGTGTAGCTTTGGACAAGTCACCTTCCCTCTCTGAGCTTGGGAGCCTCTTCCGTGTAGTATCTTGAGGAACCTTCCATTCTAGAATTGCCTTGTGTCCTTGGCCTGTTAGAGGCATCCATGTGACTTAGGAGGTGGGATGGAGGCTTAGACGATGGCTCTTGGGGTGCTGGGTGGGAATCAGCCCTGCTGTGAGGTGTGAGCACCAAGAAAACCATCTAGTCTGTTTGGTCTCAGTTCAGCCCTCAGAAAGATGAGAGCCGCCTCCAGGGCGCCTGGGTGGCTTAGTCAGTTAAGCGTCCAACTTTCGCTTAGGTCATGATCTCGCAGTTCGTGGGTTCGAGCCCCACATCGGGCTCTGTGCTGACAGCCAGCTCAGAGCCTGGAGCCTGTTTCAGTCCGTGACTCCCTCTCTCTCTGACCCTCCCCTGCTCACGCTGTCTCTCTCTCCTAGAAATAAATAAAACATTAAAAAAAAAAAAAAGATGAGGGCCGCCTCCGACATGATGCTCTTGGAGAAACACAGCACCACTTCTGCAATATTCCTGCCGCAAATGCAGAAGCTGAATTCAATCACGAGCAAACATCAGGCAAACGCAAACCAAGGGACATCCCACAAAATAACTGGCCTGGGCTCCTCAAAAATGTCAATGTCATGAAAGACCGAAGCATGTACCAGGTAAGGGAGATACAAGATACCCGACAGCTGGGTGTAATATGTGATAATATGTGATCCAGGGGTTTTGCGTAGTTCTCGAGGACTGTTTTGGAATAGCTGGGAAAAGCTGAATAAGCTCTGAAGATTAGACAATAGAATGTTGTCGATGTTAAGGTCCTGATTTTTATAATTATACTGTTTTTAGGAAGAACGCTCTGAAGCATTTAGGTCTAAAGGGATTGTGTCTGATATACAGATAAATACACGCACATATATTTATACATAAATATTATATATTTTTATATACACACAGAGAGAAGAAATGATAAGATAAAAGTAATAAACTGTTAATATATGGAAAGACCAGGTGAAGGATCTATGGTAATTCTTTGTACTGTTCTTGCAGATTTTCTGAAGTCGTAAATACCGTGGACAAGGCCAGCGGCGAGCCTCTTGCTCAGTAGAAGTGACGGCGACTGCAGTATTTTATTCACAGAGTACTTACAAAGAACCAGACGACCTCAGCCGGCCCCATAGCTGCCCCATTAGGAGCTAGATTATGCCCATTTTGCAGAGAAGGATTCTGACATTAGACACCGGAAGTGACCTGCCCTGATCGCGTGGCCCGTGGCCCGTGGCCCGTAGCCTGTACGTGGCAGAGCTGGGGTATGAACTTGCATCTGCCTGACTCCTCACTCCCCAAAATCATCACCGTCTTCACTGCAACAAGGTCACAAATTCCCTCACACCATGTCTGGGACTGGCAAACAAAACAAAACAAACCAAACCAACATAGCGTCCTTATTCTTTGTAGAACAACGGAGAGGGGAGGGGTCAGAGTGCAGAACTAAATTTAGTTCGATCCAGTTTAAAACTTGGTCTCATTCAACAAGTTAAATATTCTCTTGAGGTTTCTTGAATTCGGAGAGACTCGGTCTCTCTGCCATAATTGCTCTCAGATTCCTCCTCTCCTCCCCCGCTCCTCCCAAATATGACGATTGGGCTAAGGGTGAGGAGATTCAATGGTCGGTGGCCGGCAGGCATCGGCTGGGATCTGGGTGTCACCGCAAACATCCACTGGCTGAAGCTGAGGCTGATGAGTTGGGCTGGCCTCCCTCTGACTCGTCCAGGCCTCCTGGTGACACTGGCGACATTAGTCGTCTCCCATCAGCTCTCTGTGGTTCTGTGGCTGCCTCTGGGGTTCTTGCCCTCTTTCTAGGCTTCTGACACCAAGCCCACCTCCTCCCCACCACACGGGGTCCTAAATCAGGCCCACTGGCCATCACTTCAATGTCTAGATCACCCAGAAACTAAGGGGGGTACAGAGGCAGGGCTGATACTCAGGTGATAGGCTTGGTTATTAAAATAATCCAGTGCTTCCCTCTTGGTTGGTAACAAGCTGTGGCCCAAGACCCTTCAGTATTGCTGCTTCCGGCACATTCCCAGGTCCCCGTCACACTAGAAACCAAAGGGTTAACGGGGCAGGTAGTCTCCAAGACTCCGCTCCAGCCCTGGGGCTCAGCATCCCACCCAATGACATTAAGTATTCTGGATGTCACCACTGTTTTTAGCCAGGGCAAGCAGGGTCCTTTCCCTTACTCCAAGACTATCCTGAACTTCTCTGGAAAGTCACAAAGGAAAGCAGATAAGAGCCCCTCCATCACTGGTGTTCTCTTCAACTTATTGGATGTGCCTGCCCTTGCTGGGCTCCGCCCCAGGAGGAGGTGAGTCAACACTGAGGCGCTTTCCCATCTCCCTCCCCCCACTCCCAACCCTTCCACGTTGACTATGGAGACTGAAGGACCCAAACCCAGCCTCCCTTCCACCGGGAGTAGGCATGTGACCCAGCTCTGGCCCAAGAGAAGGAAGCAGAAGCCTGCTGAGAGGGGTGGGGGGGATGGTTTGCTTTCCTGGGAAAGGTGAGAAACTAGCTCTATCCTACCTCCCCCTGCTTCCTGATTCAAACAAGGACATGGTGCCTGAAGTTTGGGTAGTCGTATGTGACCCAAGAAGGTCCCCAGATGCTCGCCCTGACCTGGTTACTGCCGAACTGCAGATAGGCCCCTGCAAGTTGAGCTCTCCGGTTTTCTCAGCCAGAGGCAATGCTGATGCAGGGTAACGGGAACGAAAGTCTGTCAGCCCAGCGCCCGGACTCCGATCCTGTCTTCTACCCGTCCGCCTTCCATGTCCACGGTTCCCCGAGCCTGCCAGGCTGCCTTCTCCTGCTCAGCTTTCCCTGTGTACGTGAAAACTGCTTTCACAAAATCCCCTGGTCTTCTTCACCTGGGCTGGCCCTTGAAATGCTAAAACAGGAGATCAAGGAACCCAGAGAAATCCTTTTTCTCTCTTGCTCTTTCCCAGGCCTGCCTTTCAAGCCAAATGCAGCACCTCACTGTGAATGCCAAAGTGGATTAACTCTACCATTATTCATCCTTACTACAGCTAACTCATTATTATTATCATTATTAGTTCACATTGTTACTCTTTTTTTTTTTTTTAACGTTTATTTATTTTTGAGAGACAGAGAGAAACAGAGCATAAGCTAGGGAGGGACGGGGGGAGGGGGGGACACAGAATCCGAAGCAGGCTCCTGTACTTGACAGCCCAGAGCCTGACACAGGGCTCGAACCCACAGACTGTGAGATCATGACCTGAGCCGAAGTCGGACGCTTCACGGACTGAGGCACCCAGGCTTCCCCATAGTGTTACTCTTAACTCTACTGTTACTTTTGCATTCCTTCTATAAAATCCAAATCTGGTGATGTTATAATTTATTCCCATTTCATGGAGGAGGAGCCCCAGGAGGCTTACGGAGACTGAGTAATTTTTCCGGAGTTGGACAGAGTGGAAGGGATCTAGGCAGGACCGGAACAATTTACAACAGGCATTAAATACCCACTCTCCCCTGACACCTCGGCTCCCTCCACCAACCAACCCTCCATTCCTCCCATATCGGGACCTGGCCCACCCCCCATGTCCCCAGCCTGGGGGTGGCAGGGCGGGAAGCAGACAAAAGGAGACAGCCAGCAGCAGGTGTTTGTTGGAGAGCAAGGGTCCCAGCCCCAGAACCGACTACGCAGATTCAGTCTTCGAGGGCAGAGGCCGGACTCCATAGGCGAGACAGCACAGGGAGGCATCTGGGCACATGTGCATGTAGGTTTCATGCCTCGTACAGTAAGTTCTGCAGGCCCCTTGGCCTTTCCAGCACCGCTTGAATTCACTTCTCCCTGTGCAGAGGAAGACCACAGGTCACAGAGCAGCCCACGGGTTGTAGGTTAGGCCACTGTTCACGGGCTTGACCACAGATCAAGGGTTAGGCCACAGGTCACATGTGAGAGCACTGCCCACAAATTAGGCCATAGGACCTCTCTGGTCACTGGGTTAGCTGACCGGTCATACAACTCACAGGTCATAACTGAGTCCACAGGACATGAACTCTGACCACAGGTCAAGGGTTAGACTAAAGGCAACAGACTAGACCACTCGCCAGAGAGGAGACAGCTAGTGACAATTGAGCCCACAGATTTCAGTCCAGGTTCGCCTCCGGATCACAAGTTCGATCCCTGGCTGCAAGATAGAAATGAATTTCTTGGGGCGCCTGGGTGGCTCAGTCAGTTGAGCGTCCGGCTTTGGCTCAGGTCATGATCTCACAGTCTGTGGGTTCGAGCCCCGCATCGGGCTCTGTGCTGACAGCCAGCTCAGAGCCTGGAGCCTGTCCTCAGATTCTGTGTCTCCCTCTCTCTCTGCCCCTCTCATGCTCATGCTGTCTCTCTCTCTCTCTCTCAAAAATAAATAAAACATTAAAAATTAAAAAAAAAAAAAGAAACGAAGTTCTTGTCCAAGTTTACCTACTGTCCAGGTACGCTCTAAGGACTTTTCATAACAACAGTATGCAATTATAGTTGGTCTTATTATGATCTCTGTGATACAAGGTGGGGACACTGAGGCACAGGAAGATGAACAACCTTGCCCAAGATTACAGAGTCATCAAGGGGCAGAGCCAAGGTTCAAACCCAGGTAGTCATGAGGCTCTAGAGTCCATGATTATAACTGTAACATAAACTGCCTCGCACACATATGGATCCATTTAATGCAGTGGAGGAATTTCTCCCCATGGGCTATGGAAAAGGTGGGGCTTTGGAGGAATGCGTCCTGTACCCCCTCTGAGGGTCCTCTACGAGGCCTCAGGTTCCTTACCTGTATCACTCCCTTTTAGGGGGTCAGTTATAGGAAATTTAATTGTTTTAGCACAGGGCCTGGCATGCAGTAAATACTCAATAAACGAGGGGCACCTAGGTGGCTCAGTTGGTTGAGCATCCGACTTCGGCTCACGTCATGATCTACCGGTTCGTGGGTTCAAGCCCCACGTCGGGCTCTGTGCTGACAGCTCGGAGCCCGGAACCTGCTTTGGATTCTTGTCTCCCTCTCTCTCTGCCCCTCCCCCGCTCGCATTCCCTCCCTCTCTCTCAAAAATAAATAAACATTTAAAAAATGATACATAAAAAATAAATAAAGTGGTTAAGATATCCAAGATTGACTTCAAGAGAGTTCACTAAAACAAGACTCATTCAGTTTGACAGTTGTTGAGGTTGGATGGAGACCCAGAGGGTTTTCATATAATTTTTTATTTGTGTTCGGCATTTTCTAAAATAAAAAGGTTTCTTTTAAAAACTGACATCATTAGATTATTCTCTATTTTTGCATACATGTACATTTTCCCATGATAAAAAATTTTCAACTCACCTTGTATCTTATATTATTGTCTCTACTATCATGTAAATTTCAGGTGTTTCAAAATAAAAACTTTAGGGGCACCTGGGTGGCTCAGTCGGTCAAGTGTCTGACTTCAGCTCAGGTCATGATCTCATGGTTCGTGGATTCGAACCCCGCATCGGGCTCTGTGCTGACAGCTAGCTCAGAGCCTGGAGCCTGCTTCAGATTCTGTGTCTCCCCCTCTCTCTGACCCTCCCCTGCTTGCTCTCTCTCTCTCTGTCTCTCAAAAATAAAAACAAATAAAATAAAAAACATAAAATACCAGCACCATGAAAGCAAACATCTTTTTTCCTTTCCCAGCACTTGTCATAGTGCTGACACACAGTGAATATTTTTCAAATAAATATTTGTCAAGTGAATCCCATTTTAAAGATTAGGAAACTGAGGTGCAGACAGATTTAGGAAGTTGCCCTAAGGTGCCCAGCAAGTCAGTGTTGGGGCCAGAACTCAGTCACTGGTCTAGGCCTCCTCTGTCCCCCAGAACCTGGGAGGCTCTCCCTCATTTCTGCGTGCGCACACACACACACACACACACACACAGGTGATGTTACCTGGTGGCACATGACCCAGGACCAGAAGAGCCATAATCAGCAGAAGGGGCTGTGTCATGGCCACGGAGCTTCTGGGGCAATGACCAAAGGAGCCAGGCGTACTGAGCCTGGCTGCCTGAGGCCCAGCCTTTATCCTGCAGATCAAGGCAGGAATGTGGGCAGCAGGAGACCTAAGTGGGAGGCTAGGGCTCTGTGGTCCTGAGGATGTAGGACCTCAGCCAGCTCTGCAGGGAACTGGTCAGCCATACCCTCCAGAGGTTGCTGAGCTCTAGAGCTATGAACAGGATTTCCTGAAGCGATGTCTGAGGTCAGAAACTAGACATCTCCCCCTCCTGAGAGGGTGGGGAAAGGCTGGGTTTCAGAGAGACCTGGTTCAATGCCAGCGTCTCTCTCCAATCGCTGTGCTACCTTGGACAAATCGTGCACCCTCTCTGAGCCTCAGACTGTCATCAAGGAAATGATGACAGCCCCCCCCTACCACCTTGCAAGGATAAATACATGGACATTTCCTGATGCCAAGGAGATGGGGCCAGAACTCACTCACCCATTCAAATAAGCATGTATTTAGATCACTCGGAAAATGGGGAAGAGTAACAGTAGTTACCTCACAGAGACTAAGGGCTACCTAGCTCAGGTAGAGGATTAAACAAAATAGTACAGTGGTTCTCAAAGTGTGATACCCACACCAGCACACAGCAGCAATATCCAGAGCTTGTGAGAAATGCAAATCCTCAAGCTCTACCCAAACCTAATGAATCAAAAGCTCTGGGCGAGGGTCCCAGCAAGCTGTGGTTTAACAAGCCTCCAAGTGATTCTACTACACAGCTAAAATCTGAGGGCCACTGAAACCATATGTGCAAATAGCTTAGAACAGTGTCCTGCCCAGGCATCTGAGTTGCTGCCTGAGAGATGAGTAGCAAAAAGAGTATCTCAGGCAGAAGGAACAGAATGTACCTGAAAGAGTAGGGCATGGCCAGAGAGGGGTTCGTTGGGAGGAGAGATTGGAAATGACCCTGCAGAGGACAATGTGCTCCCAGAGCACAATGGGCCTTGAACGCCAAGCTCAGGCTGTACGTGTTGGGTAACCTGTCCAGATACCACTTTTAAATAAAGACACCGAAGCCCCCAGAAGCGAGGTGTCTTGCTCAAGGCTCTACAGCAATTGAGCTACGGAGCTGGAGCTGGAAGCTAAGTTGTCTCACTCCTAGACAATGTGTGACCGGACATCAGTCACAGCCCGTCTTGTAGGTAGGAAAGGGACTCTCGGAAGTCCAGAGCCCAGAAGGAGGCCAGACATGAGGGGGTTCAGCGTCCAGCCAGAGCCCTGCGGGGCTGAGCTAATCTACAGGCTGCTGTGGGAGTTGCTCCGAGCTGGACACCTGGACCCGCTCAGCCATGACAATGAGCTCCACCCACAGGTACAGTCTGGTCTGCATGGCCCCACACACAAACCTGCCCTCCCCAGTCCCTCTTGATCTCAAAGGAAGCACCCTGCTCAAAGAGCCTGGATTCTGGCCCCTGGCCAGAATCACCAGTTCCCTATAGCCAACTGCTCTGCTCTACCAGCATCACAGCGTCCCTCTCCTTTAAGTGCCTAGGAAGATTTTTTTCCCCCTAAGCCATGGCGGTGAGAGAAAGGGACAGTGGGCTGAGAGGCAGAAGCCTGAGTCCCAGGGCAAGGTAAACCTCAGTTTAATTATCCTCTTAGCATTCTATCAGGATTAAATGAGCTAAAAATCTAGGCAAAGTGATCAAATCATACTAACCACAGCCCAGATGCTCAGCAAATATTCATCAAAAAGGGGGCAGCCATTCTTCCAGGCACAGGACAGACCCCTGCATAAAGAGCGCTTAACCCAGAATTTGGTGAACAAATGAGTGGGACGCCCAAATCAGGTATCAGAAGTCTTTAGTTCACTTCCTAGGCTCCGCCCTCCCCTGGGGGCCACCTCCCAAAATTCATTCACCATCGGGCGGAGAGTTTCTCAAAGTGGGGTCCATGAACTCTGCATGAAGATCACCTGGGCACTTGCTTAAAGTGCAGATTCCCGACCCCCTCTCCCAGAACTCCTGAATCCGCCTCTCTTGGAGGGTGGGGCCTGGGAATCAGCATTCAGCCAGTTCCGAGGGCTAAGGTCGGGGCACCCCGCTGCAGGCGTGAACGCAGAGAGGCTCCAGACCCCGGAATTCAGGAACCCCATCTTGGCTCTCTCGCGCCCCCCCCACCCGGCCACCGCCACTACCACCCCAGGCGAAGGGCTCGGGGCAGTGGGTCTACTGAGCTCTGCGAAAAGACTGCGACCGCGGCCTCGGGGCGGGGACCCCGGGGCTGCCCCGCTGTGGGGCGGGGCTGGACGGGGCGGGGTCGCGGCTCCTCCCCCGGCCCGGCGGGCGGGGCGGGACCGGCCCGAGGGGCTGCGCGCCGAGGCGGTGGTGCAGCCTGGAGCAGCGGCGGCTGCGGCGGCCGGGGACCCTGGACCCCATCCCCAAGCGAGGTAAACGCCCGCGCAGCCCGCCGCCAACTTAGTCAAGTTGGAGCGGAGTTTGCCAGGCGCCTGCATGGGGGGGGCTCTGCGGCGCCGGCAGCGGCGAGGAAGGCCTCGAACCCGCGTCCTGGGGTGAGGGTCCGCCGACCTGGGACCCGGAGGGTTGTATGGCCTCGGACAAGGAACCCTCCCGGGATCAATGGACTCAGACCCAGGGCCCTGGGCTGGGGAGGCCTGGACTCGGACCCGAGGGATGGGAAATGCGTCCCGGGGCCCTGGAGGTCTCCTCCGCCGCCCCCTGCCGGGACCCCGTCCTGCCACCAAACAAGACAGGGCCCGGCTGCCTCCAAACCCCTGCCCCCCAACAGCCGCTGGAGGCTGTCGCGCCAGCGTCTCCTGAATTTTTCAAGTAGGGGGCGGGCCGGACACGCCGTTCCCATGGCACCAGGGCTCTCGGGTTACAGCCCAGGGTACCCCCAGACTCCCGTCGCCCTTCGGAATACCAACCCACCCCATGCTGCCTCTTACTCAGCCCTCAGCGGAACCGAACCCCCCAGGGGCCCTCAACCCTCCTCTGCACCCCCAACGCAGATCTGAACCCTGGGGAAGAGAGCTGCGGAGTAGGGCAGGACCGGGGCGATTCAGGTGCCTTTCCGAACGCGGGTCCCATGTTCCAAATGGCACGTCTGTGGACCTGGGCGTGTGCGTGTTTGTATGGACTTCCCACCTCGCCGGGGCCCCTCTGTCTCTGTCTGTGTGTCCTGGGGTATTCGGTCATCCTCAAGGCATAGGAAGTGGCCTCTGGGTGTGCATGCGTGTGCTCACAGCCTGCACACTCACCCCTCCCAGCCTGACCCAGGCTTACTTTGACCCTGAAGCCAGGAAGCCCCAAGGAGCTGAGGCACCTGTCATTTGAACAAGAGAAGGTTTGGGAGGAAGTCATCTCAGAAGCTCATCGGGACCCTGCAGAAGGGGCTTACAGTACCTGGCTCACTGCGCATTCCTGGTTCTTGCTCACAGAAGGAAGGAAGGAAAGAGGAAGGAAGGAAGGAAGAAGCGAGCGCACAAAGCCTTTCCACCCAAGGATGACACTAAACACAGAGCAAGAAGCAAAGAGCCCCCTGCGTCGGCGAGCCAGCACTCCACTGCCTTTGTCCGCCCGGGGTCACCAACCTGGCCTCCTGTGTACAGCACCTTCCACAAAACCCCAGCATCCCCCACTGGGCCAGTCATCTTCCCTCAATCCTCCCACCCGGCAGCCTTCACCTGCACCTAATGGTTGGTCATCCGAATCCAGCGACTCTGAAGGCTCCTGGGAGGCCCTCTACCGCGTGGTACTGCTGGGTGATCCTGGCGTAGGGAAGACCAGCCTGGCCAGCCTGTTTGCAGGGAAGCAAGAGCGAGACCTCCATGAACAGCTGGGAGGTAGGGACCCTGTGGGCTGGGCTGGGATGTGGCCCTAGGAGCAAAAACCCTGCAGTCAGGGGCACAAGGCTGCCAAGAACAGTTGTGCAACTCACACACTGCTCAACACTAAAGGGCATCATTCACATAGACTGTGAAGTGAATGATGCCCCCTCCCTAGAGCTGTGCAGGGCACAGCCCGCACAATGGCCTAGAGGAGGGAAATTCATTGAACAGTGAGAATTTTGCCAGTTTCTCATGGATGATTAATTTCCATGTCAGAAGGGAAGCAATTCTGAGCTCCAGGAATCTCAAATGGAAAGAGATAAGTAGGCCTCCACCCAGCTCAGAAACTCCGAGCCCCAACTACCCCTGACTCTCGGATCCTCCTACCTCCACAGCCCATCACGACCTGCAGCAAAATTAAGATCCTGCCCAAAATGGAGACCCCCCCCCCCCGGGTTCCCTTATTCTCAAGTGACACAGTGAGCTGAAAGGGTCAGGGGTGCCAGGATGAGGGGAGACAGAGACAGGATGGAGGAAATGAAGAGGGGTCCCTACAGGACTAGCTGAGAGTCCACAGGATGAGTGTGGAGAGGGAGGTTGGTTAAAAGCAAAGAGAAAGTGGGGACACTCTGGCCACGCCCCTTCTCTAGCCTTGACCCCTCTGAGTGTGAGAACCCTCACACATGGACATATGTGCATCTGTAGGTGTGACTGATGGGGAGCTTGAGGCCCTTTAAAGAGGGTTCATATGACCTGCCTGACGCATACACTAAGCCAGGGACAGAGCAGGGTTGGGAGAATTCCTAGCCAACTTTAATCCCACCATCCCGCACGCATCAACCAAGCACACTAGCAAAAGCTTTCCCAGCACCTACTACGTGCCAGATATCTTGCTGGCAGCTGGGGAGACATGGCTCCCCATGGAGTTTCTTGACCTGTCAGGAGAGACAGACATCAAGCAAGTGTGAGCCCTTCCAACACAAGTGGAGGGGGCGGTGTGATCAGAAAGGGGACTGGCGGGGCCATCCCCACCTCCCTGAGATCTGGCTCTTCCCCTTGGTTGCAGAAGATGTGTACGAGAGGACCCTCACGGTGGATGGAGAGGATACCACGCTGGTGGTCATGGACACCTGGGAGGCTGAGAAACGGGTATGGCACCGCGAGCAGGACTGGGGGTGGGGGGTGGAGGTGCGGAGCCTAGGGCCAGACCCCTGTCCCCTCCTCAGATGCTACGCAGCAGGGACAGGGCAGAGGCCATCCTCAGCAACCCCCAAAACCGACAGCTCCCAGGCAGGCTTTGGAACCAAAGAATGAAGAACTTATGACCCTGAGTCCTTCCTTGCTCCATTGATGCCCTCGCCGGCCCCCCCAGGATGTGCTTCTCCCCCTGCAAACCTCCACTTTGTCCTCAGCACCCTCATCCCCCCACACACACACACCCACACACTGTGCAGAAGGAACCAAAATGCACCAAAATGCCAGAGGCTAAACCGCCCCCCCCCCCATCTTGCTTACCCGTTGTGTGGCTTTGTGCAATGGACTCACAGCCCACTCTGGGCTTCAGTTTTCTCAACAGATAAATGGGTTGATCGTTCCTGCCTTCCTTACCAGCTGGTTTTTTAAAGGTCTTATGCAATTTCACAGTGAGGAGCACAGTGTGGAACATGAAAGAAACAATGACGAAAATAGGTGAAGGGATGTAAATAATGATCATTCTTATTACTCGTAACTTGGTAGCCAGTAAAGAAGGAAACCGAAGGATGTCCTTCCCTACCCTTCCAGAGCAGGAAGAAAGCAGCAGACAAGGATGTGTCCCTATAATGCTTGTCTTACCTTGTTTGAGTTTTCTTTTTTCTTGCTAAACAGATAACACATGCTCATTGTAGAAGTTTGAAGAAATACAACCAAGCAGAGAGAAGGATGTAAAAATCACCTAGGAGCCTATCTCAGTAAGGGGTAGGCCCCGCCCCTACCATGCAGAGGCCCCGCCCATGGGGTGGGCCTTAGGAGGGCACTGTTGGGTGATTGGCCAGAGTAGCTGACAGCCCCAGCGATAGGCGGAAAGGATGGGGAGGAAGGAGCTAAGGGGCCAATTCCTTTCTGCCAGTAATAAAAGGACACCCATATCCAAATGAGTCTGAGGAGGAGGAGGAAGATGGTATTCCTCACAGCAACTAGCATTTATGCAGCTGGGTGGAAGCCTACCCTTTTTCCAAATGTCAGCCCCTGTGCTAAGCTCCAGATAAATATTATGACGTTCAGTCAAAATGAAATCTGTAAGTGAGCATCCTGATTCCCATTCTGATGAAGAAACTAAAGCTCAGAGAGATTCAGTAATGGGTCCAAAGTTGTCAGAGAGCAAGTGGAATTCAAACCCAGATCTATAAGACTCTGAACCTGTATTCTATTTTTTAAGGTTTTTTTTTTTTTTTTGAGAGAGGGAGAGGAGCAGGGAAGGGGTGGAGAGAGAGAGAGAGAGAGACAGTCCCAAACAGGTTCTGGAGAGCTATCAGTACAGAGCCCAATGTGGGGCTCAAACTCACGAACTGTGAGATCATGACCTGAGCCAAAATCAAGATTCAGCTGCTTAACCAATTGAGCCACCCAGGTGCCCTCCGAGTCAGTACTCTTATGCAGAGGACTGTCCCTCTCCATCCCCACTGGGAACACCACCTTCTGAACCTTCAGGTGGGGTTTCACCCCTTCACTCATTCATTGAAAAAACACTAGGTGGGTCTGTATCATGAGCCAGGACACTGAAGACCCGTCAGTGAATAAGACAGATGGAGCTCACAGGCTGGGGGGGGGGGGGAGCTACTTTTGAATGTAGGTGAAAATCTTATGGGGCAGAGCCCAGTGAATTAAGAAAAGTGATCAGCCTGGGAGTCTCATTGGGAAAGCCGGGGAGGAAGAGTACTGGAACCGGATTCTGTGCCCAGCTGGCTATATGACCTTGAGGACGTTTTCTCTTCTCTTCTGGCCCTGGGTTTTTCTTCAAGTAAAATGGGGAAATGGAACCAGTTTCCCTGGTTGGGGACGGTGGAGGGTGGAGGCAATTTCCAAAGAGGGTTCACACAGTAGCAGTGTCGCTGGAGTAAGTTTTTATTTACTTATTTATTTGAGAGAGAAAGAGAGAAGGGAGGGGAGGGAGGGAATCTTAAGCAGGCTCCTAGCTGTCAGTCTAGCAAGACCGAGTCCTCCTCAGAAACCAGACACAAGAGCTGAACTCTCCTTGGCAGGAAGAGAAACCAAACAAATCTTTTGTCTCCAGCGTCCAGCGCACCGAAGGAACCTATGAATGAGAAAATACAGCGGGCTGGTGTCACTAGCCCGGTTTTTCATAGAGAATCGGAGGCTCAGAGAGGATTGTGGTTTACCCACGGCGACGACCCGGGGAATCGCGACGGAATTTGTTCCTCGAACTTGTCCAGATGATGCACCTCGGCCCCAGCCCGCCCCCCAGACCATCCCAGCCCCACCTTTCTCGGCCACGCCCCTCCGGCTGAGAGGTAGGTACCGTTTGAGCACAGGCCTGGGGTCCCTCTGTTGCAGGATGAAAGCTGGCGCCAGGACTCCTGCCTGCAGGTGGGCAGCGCCTACGTCATCGTGTACTCCATAGCAGACAGAGGAAGCTTCGAGAGCGCCTCGGAGCTCCGCATTCAGCTGCGGCGCGAGCATCAGGCCGACCACGTGCCCATCATCCTGGTGGGCAACAAGGCTGACCTGGCCCGCTGCCGGGAGGTCTCCGTGGAAGGTGAGCATCTACTCCTCCCTCCTCCTCCAGCTTCCTCGCAGCTTCTACCCCACCCCCCCCGTCCCCACCCCCCTGCATCTGCTTGCCGAAGCCTGACAGCCAGGAACTGTTCTCGCTTCCTCTTTCACTTCCGGAAACCAAGCCCCCAAATCCCGTGAGGCCCACTTCCCTTAACCCCACATTCCCTTCCCCCTATGCCCACCACCTCTGCCCCCCTTGCCATCTCCACCTTGGCCTGGGCCTGCCCCACCCCCACTACTCTCTCCCCATCGAATGGGTCCTCCTCGCCAGCTACCAGAGTTCTCCAAAACCAGATCTGACCTTGTCACTACTTTGCTTAAAAACCTCCCTGTGGCTCCCCTGTACCCTTAATTAACGGAGACACTTTATCCACCGGACATGATAGGTCCTACAAGCTTTTCAGGGGCTTATATCTGAGACCTGAAACAAATATTAGCTCCAAAATAAATACCGTATGAAATTTGTAAATTTAAAATCTCACAAAGCTTTAACTGTCCCCCAAATATAATCTTGTGACAGCCAACAGCTGCAAACCGAAACGTGTAGTTATATATAAATTGTATTTAAAGTGGGATGGGGAATAGATTTCAATGCATTTGATAACGTGTGGGACCCATACAGAGCTTATAATGGCCCTCCTCGCAGAAGGGCAAAATCTAAAAAATATGGAAACTGAGAGCCAGAGAGGGTAAGCCAGTTCCACGGGGTCACCAGCCACTGGGGACTAGAACCCAGGCCCCTGTCTCCCAGCCCCGTGGCTTCCTGGAGATGGAAGACCATACGCTTTGTGAGCAAACGTCCCCAAATTCCACAACATAATCCCCAGGAGGTTTTGTTAAAATGCTGTCCCAGACCTCAGCCCAGACCTACCAAATCAGATTCTCTGCTGGTGGTTTCAGAAATCTGCACTTTAACAATCTCCCCCAGATAATTCTGATGCACACCTTAGACCTCTTACCTGGCATTCAAGGCCCATTCCAGCCTCACTTTGCTACCAGTATCAGTCCCTAGTCTGTGCACGGACACGCCGAAACCGGGTCTCATTTTCCTCGGAATCCCCTGGCACCCAACACAAGATAGGGCACCAGGAAAAAAGGGATTCAGCCTGAGACTCAACACGCCTCTTCCCACCTTTATGTCCCCCTCCACCCGGCCCGTCTGACCCCGCCCCTCAGAGGGCCGCGCCTGCGCAGTGGTGTTCGACTGCAAGTTCATCGAGACGTCGGCCACGCTGCAGCACAATGTGGCCGAGCTCTTCGAGGGCGTGGTGCGCCAACTGCGCTTGCGCCGCCGGGACAGCTCGGCGCCGGAGACTCCGGCGCCCCGACGGCGTGACAGCCTCGGTCAGCGGGCACGTCGCTTCCTGGCACGGCTGACGGCCCGCAGCGCCCGCCGCCGGGCACTCAAGGCCCGCTCCAAGTCTTGCCACAACCTGGCGGTGCTCTGAGGCCGCCTGGCCTCCTGGGGGTGGCGGAACACTGGGCTGCACTGATGCCACCGAGTGTCCTCGACGCAGTTGCCTGGACTCAGCACAGTGCTCTATGCCTGCCCGTTACCCCGAGGGCCGGAGCATCTCCCGGAGCTGCAACTTCAGGGACTCCCCCCCACCTTCCCCAGGAAGGGGTGGACGGACTATGGGGCCGAAGCCCCAAGCTGGGCACAGACTAGGGTTTTTTTTACGTCGTGCGTGTCTTTTTGTAAAAATCTTCCTTGTCCCTTGGCTCTGGCCAACTCCCTGCAATAAACCAGACCAGAAGGATGTCTTCTCTGAGTGCCCAGACCTCTTCTTTTGGAGTCTTCCAGGCATCTCCACCTCCCACTCTCCCATATACACTAGCGGCAGACTGGGTTAGCCTGATGACTTGGGTCAAGGTCAGTTAGTAAAATCAGTTGTGTGTTCAGGCCCTGCTCCCCTTCTGCCAACCACTGGGCATGGCCTCTGTACGGCACAGCCCTCACTCCCCCCCCACCCCCCGCAGCCCCTCTCATCTTTGAGGGAGACCCAGTGGAGCAGACAATCCCAATTCAGTGTGCTGACCTCCTATTTTCTCATAAACCCATTTTTTAGATTATAGATTCATAAAAGCTCATCCGGAAGGAATGTCAGCCATTCATGCTCACAATATAATAGATACCGTTTGTTAGGTGCGTGTTCTAGGCTGTCACAACTAGTAATTGATCTCCACAAACCCTGTTTGCTAATTAGAAAAATAGAGATGCGGGATGGTGAAGGCTTATGCTCAAGATCACATAGCTACTGTAAGTGAAGTTGTCAAGATTCCAACCCAGGCTTGTCAGGCTAGAGTCTGTGCCCTTACCTACAGTCCTCTTGGAGAATGTGACCGAAAGCTATGGAGTCCCGGGGAAATGGACTTTCAAACACAAGTTTGCATACAATTTAAAGTCGAGGGGGGTGCTTACCTCCATGAAACCCAATCCACTAATCCCCAGGATTCGTTCAACTCATTCGTTTTTCTGAATGTGGAAACCGAAGCCCAGAGAGGGTAAGTGAGCATCCCAGCGGTACCCAGCCAGGGAGGGTGAGGACTAGACCCCAGCGCCCAGCCTCCTCTCATGTCTGTGCAGGAAGTAGGAGGTAGTGAGGCCTCCAGCCTGGCTGGGGCTGGACCTTAGGGGTCAGGTCAGGAGTTTCCAGCTGAAGGGGAAAGGGGTGTCACTGCTTTGAGATCAGAACAAGATGCAAATGGTTTGGACCGTCACGTCCCTGATGGCTGACACCCCTGCCCCCAGCCAGCTGGCCTGCCCAGACGCCTCGGTCACTAGGAATGCCGTGCCAGAGAAGACTGGAGCTTGGGCAGACGAGCCCACATCCTCCGTCTTCAAACCCCCATCGGTGCCCTGCTGGCACTTATTTCCCCATCCCCACTCCAGCCGGGGCAAGGGAGGAGGGGGAGGGTCTTCCCCCACCCCAAGCTGTCGCTGGCCTGCGGTCGTGGGGGAGGGGCTGCAGTTGTGGAAAGTTGGCAGAGGCAGCCGGCAGCAGCCGGAGAGTGGAAAAAATGATATCAAACCCGGAAAAATGCAGGCCGGATGGAGGGCCTGAGTCGGCCCTGGGAGGTGAGAGGGAGGGAGGGAGGGGGGGCCCCACAGGCTGAGAAAGGAAGAGGGAGAAGGGAAGAGGGGCCAGGGAGAGAGCACAGGCGCCTGTTTTGAGAAAACTGAGGGTAATCCTGACATTCTTTCCTTTCTTCGTCCACAAATATTTACCGAGGGCCTACTAAGTGCCCTGCTCAGTGCCAGGCTCGGGGGAGGTAGAGGCAAACAGAAGCAGTAGGATGCTGCTCCCTGGAGCCCCCCATCTGGTGGGGGAAACAGGTTAGAACACAAGTAAGTGAATAAAATGATTACAAACGGATAAGGGTGCTCGTGGAAGGCCCTGAGGATCATCCAGTGCAATCCTGCCAATTTACAGATGGGGAAACTGAGAACAGGGGAGGGAGAGAGGGCTTACCCCAGGCTGCTCAGAGTGTGGAAGAAGTGACTGAGACCAGGAATGGGGATGGAAGGAAAGAAAGAAAGAAAGAAAGAAAGAAAGAAAGAAAGAAAGAAAGAAAGAAAGAAAGAAAGGAAGGAAGGAAGGAAGGAAGGAAGGAAGGAAGGAAGGAAGGAAGGAAAGAAAGAAAAGAAAAGAAAAGGAAAGAAAGAAAGAAAAGAAGGAAAGAAGGAAAGAAGGAAAGAAGGAAAGAAGGAAAGAAAGAAAGAAAGAAAGAAAGAAAGAAAGAAAGAAAGAAAGAAAGAAAGAAAGAAAGAGTGCAGACCAGGGTCAGGGGGAAGGGTATACAGCTAGCACAGCAGTTGAGTGGTTGAGGTGGGTCACGGGTCCTAAACCAGAGGGTCTGCGTTCAATCCTCCCTCTCTCTGTTTCTTAGTTTCCCCATCTATAAAATAGGATTCAGGGCAATTCCCTCCAGGGAACTGATGTGAGGATTAAATGACTTAAGATGTGTAAATTTCTTGGGGTGCCTGGGGGGCTCAGTCGTTTAAGCTCCCAACTTTGGCTCAGGTCGTGATCTCACGGTCTGTAGATTCAAGCCCCGCGTCAGGCTCTGTGCAGACAGCTAGCTCAGAGCCTGGAGCCTGCTTCGGATTCTGCGTCTCCCTCTCTCTCTGCCCCTCCCCTGCTCATACTCTGTTTCTCCCTCGCTCAAAAATAAATTAAAAACATTAAAAACTTTTTTATAAAGATGTGTAAATTTCATAAAACATCCCCGTGTCTACGATGATTCAGTAAATGTTGGTTCCCACTAGCATATCTTAAGACCATGGGGAAACCAGGGCGTATTTTTCTCTTTTTTAAATGTTTAGCTATTTATTTTGAGAGAGAAAGAGAGATTGTAATCGGGGAAGGAGCAGAGAGAGAGAAAGAGGGAGAATCCCAAGCAGACTCTGTGCTGTCAGCGCAGAGCCTGATGCGGGGCTTGAACTCGGGAACCGTGAAATCATGGCTCAAGCTGAAATCAAGAGTCTGATGCTTAACAGAAGACTGAGCTGCTCAGGCACCCCGACCAAGGCTTGTTAAGGGTGGAACACTCTGGGACTGTAAAGATTTGCTTGGGAGTGTTTGCCCTGTGCTGACACTGGCGAACTTTAGGAAAATCTCTTCCCCTCTTGAGCTTCAGTTCTCCCATCTGTAAAATAAAGAGATTGAATGTGAACTTGTATCATATATGCATGTACGCACCCACTTACTGTCGGTCTCCCCAGCCCCAGGAATAAGTGCCCCGTGAGGTTAGGGACCCCAGCGCCACTCTCTCTCCAGCCCCTACAAAGGTGCCTGGCTCATAATAGGTGATCAGTAAATATCTGTTGAATGCAGTGATTAACCGATCTGTAAAAGGGCCCTTCTGATCCTGACCCCTAGGATTCTAGGAATCTGTGAATAAGGCATAGCTGGGAAAGCATGTGACAAAACCACAATACTCCACCCAGGGACATGACCCATTATAGTTTAGAAAATTCTTTCTCAGCCCTTAAAAAAAACTAACTTCGTTTTAGCTCCTTCTGTGTGCTAGGCCCCATGTTAATGTGCTTGGTACACATTTTCTTGTCTAATTATCCCCGTACCCATCTACTTAATAAGTACCAATTAACAGATGAGCAGATTTAACAGAATGAGGCAAAGAAAACCCAAGAAACTTGTCCAAGAAAGAGTAGTCAGGTCAGGTAGGAATTCCTTTCTTTGTTGTATAGCTGGGGAAACTGAGGCCCAGAGAAGGAAGATGAATTGCCCACAGGCATATAATAATAATAGCAAGCAACTACATCACACTATGTATCAGAGGCTGTTCTAAGTGCTTTTCACGTATTACATCCTCAAATCTGGTCATATAATCACCACACCAGTTTTCAGATAGAGACGCTGTATCGCAGAAAGAAAGGTTCAATACCCTGCCGGGTTTGCACAGTTAGCAAAGGGAAGAGCCAAGATTCGAACCAGGGACGGATAGTCCTGTGGTTTGTTAAGGGCTTGCCTATATTACACCATCTGTCGGTACAGCCCGTCCAAAGCAGGTTGGTATCAACGAAGTGGTCTCTTTGCCCAGCGCCCAGCTGCCTCGACTGGGGGCAGGGCAGAAAACAAAACCACATTGAGCGTAGCCTCAGCCGCCGGCTGGGACTTTCCACCTTGAAGGGAGAGTACTGTTATGGAAAAAATGATAAAGCTCTGGGAAGATGAATGTCTCCCGAAGGGCCCAAGTCTCTTCACAGTCCCCCCCCCCACTTCTAGGCGAGGGCCACAAACTGTGCCGGCCTGATCCAGATGAGATGAAGGCCACCTGGATCCTGACACACCCCAGCCAGGCTCCTTGAATACTGAGGATCACTGGCCTTGATGGAAAGTTCCAATTTGTCAGCCAAGGGCACAAAGCTTCCACTCGGGGACACCGCCCCCCAAAGTAATCGGGTTCAGGCTGAAACTGCGTGTTCTTGGATGGTGGGAAATTCTCGTCCCCTAAGGACAGCTGAAGCCTCCCTTTACTCAGCAAACTTTGACAAGGGTGTGCTTTCTGAAGGAGGGGAAGGAGGGGAAAGAATGTCACATCTGTGTGCTTTATAAAGACCAAGAATCTCTCGGTTCCACCATGACCATAAGACCTTAGGCAAATCAAAATATACAGAGGGAAGGCGTTAGGGTAAAATTCTCTACGCGGCTGTCTCTGACTTAAGAATATTTGAATATTCTAGTGCCACAGCTTGAAAAAATACACAAGTTTCGTTTCAATTTCAGCAGTGTTCCCTTCAGTGAGGATCAGGGTTCAGTTAAAAATACTACTAATGAGGGACACCTGAGTGGCTCATTGGGCTAAGCGTCCGACTTCAGCTCAGGTCATGATCTCATGGTTTATGGGTTCGAGCCCCGTGCTAGGCTCTGTGCTGACAGCTAGCTCAGAGCCTGGAGACTGCTTCAGATTCTGTGTCTCCCTCTCTCTCTCTGTCCCTCCCCTGCTCACTCTGCCTCTCTCTCTCTCTCTCAGAAATAAATAAAACATTAAAAAAAAAAATTCTACTAACGATGGGATGGGAGCTCTGGGTTCAGCAATGTGTGCAATTTTCTCCAGTTGCATCTGGTTCAAGTCGAGGATAGGTCCCTGCTCCAGTTACTAGGCTGCATAACAAACCACCCCAAAGCTTCATGGCATAAAAACAAGCATTTTATTAGGCTTCTAGATTTTGTGAGTCAGGAATTTAGGCCAGGCAGAGTGGAAGCAGCTCCTCTCTGGGGCCTCAGCTGGGAAACTTGAAGACTCGAGTGACCGAAATCATCTCATGAGTCTGGATGGTGAAGCTGGAGTGAGCTGGGATCTCACCTGCACGTGACCTGGTGTCTTTATTTCCTGTTGTTACTGTAACAAGTCACCACAAACATAGTGGCTTAAAACGGTGCAAATCTGTTATCTCACAGTTCTGTCTGGAAGTCCAAGGTGGGTCTCACGAAGCTAAAATCAAGGTGTCGGCAAAGCTGCATTCTTTTCTGGAGGTTCTAGAAGAGAACCTGTTTCCTGGCCTTTCCCAGCTCCTAGGGTCCAGTCGCTTCCCTTGGCCCATGACCCCTGCCTCCACCATCAAAGCCAACATCAGGCCAAGTCTGTTCGTCCCTCTGGTTCTTCCCCTTCTGCCTCCCTCTCCACCTCTGTGATTACGCCCCCGGATCATCCAGGATAATTTCCCCGTTTTAAAGTCAGCAGATTCGTGAACAATTCCATCCACAATGTTCATACCCCTTTGCCATGTAATATAACATATTCGCAGGTTCCAGGGATTAGGAGGGGACATTTGGGGGAACTGTTGCTCTGCCTACCACAGCAGGGTAGGATGTAGGATGTGGGAAGGGGGTAGCTGGGTCTTCACTCCCCCCCCCAACACACACACACACACACACACACACACACATGCACACATGCACGCATGCACTCAGTCTTGTTTTCCAATGAATAGAGAAAACTCTACATTGAAGGGCTCCCTCCTGGTGGAACGTGAGGGACACTGGAGCACCGTTCCTAGAATCTGACCTCGCCTCCCTTCCTCAGGTTCACGTGTCTCTCAAGGAGCAGCAGCTTCTTCGGGCCTCCACTGGGCAAATATCCACCCACCTTTCAGAAGACCTTACTCCTCCCCACACATGTAGGCCTTGCCTCCGAATCGCCCCTCTCCCCCAGCGGCAGTGCATCCTCAGAAGTAGATTATTGGGACTGGATCAAGCCCCCCAAATACTCCAACTGGGCACTCAAGGGTGCTAGAGCTCTTCTGGTCTTACAGAACAGCCTGGAGAACTGCCCATTCCAAATCCAGTGTTCTTCGAGAGATCTGCCCACCTACGTGAATGAGGAGAGATGTCTCATATGTGGCCGATTTTCTAGGAAGCCATCATTGAATCTTACATACCTGCGTGTGCACACGTGCATGAATTCTAAACCGCAGACCCAGGGGTCACTAGCAAATGCTCACAGAGTCAGATGGGTAATATAAATCAGTGAAGTAGACTGGGTGAAGGACATTAGGGAGCACCAACGTCTACAGCCAGCTGGAGACACCTGCCTTGTGTAAGGGGAGCAACAGATCAAAGGTCCCCATTACTGCTGTTAGGAAATGAATCCAGCGTTGCTTGGTATTTCGGTTTTTCCAAGAGAGCCAGCAAGGCAGACATTTATGTGAAGTATCGCAATTCTTATATACTAGTTGCTAATTTTAGTTTTAATTTTTTTTAAATGCTTATTTATTTTGAGAGAGAGAGAGCACAAGCAGGGGAGGAAAGAGAGAACCCCGAACAGGCTTCACGGCATCAGCAGAGAGCCGGTCAACACAGAACCCGATGTGGGGCTCGATCCCAAAACCTCGAGATCATAACCTGAGCGGAAATCAAGAGTCTGACTCTTAACTGACGGAGCCACCCGGGCGCCCCTGGTAATTTTAATTTTTAAAAACCCAGGACGAGATAAGCAAAACATATCCAACCAAATTCTGACCAGAGGCCGACAGTTTGCAACCTCTGGTCTGAACCCAAACAGTGATCGAGAAATGTACTCTCAGCCACTCCCCCATCTGCAAGGTCAACCCTCAGACCATGAAGTTAGTACTTAATTATAAGGAACAGCTTGTTCCTTTTGTTCAGCTCCTCCCCTCCCCTTTCCAAGGGCGCCTCTTCAAGCCTTTTGGGGTACCAAAGGTGCCCAGTGCCAAGTAGTATATTTTTTCAGTTGAACTTTGAATTACAAAAAGAGCACATGTTCATTATAAGAATAAATCAAAACAAGAGAAAATATATGGTAAAGAGTAAAGATGCATTTATTTGTTAAGCTGCCCTCAGCTACACACGATAGAAATCCTTATAAGGATATTTTCTAACAAGAAGTCCAGAGGCCTTAAAACTGCCAGGACACTGAGTCTGCATCTACATAATTCTCTCGACATTTCCTTCATGGTTGCAATATGGCTGCACCAACTCCGAGTATCACATCTTCACCCCAGTATCTCAAGCAAGATGGAAGGGGAAAGGTCCGAAAGAGGTTTTCTTTTTACTGAAGAGGAAATCAGTCTCCCAGGAGTTTCCCTTCATATCTCACCGGCCAAACTGAGTCTCACGACCAGCTGCTGGCAAGGTGGGCTGCGAAAGCAACTATCTGGCAAAAAAGAATGAGATTGCCACACCTGGCTTGGGCCAATCATGATTCATCCCTTTGCTCCCCTAACAAGATGATGTTTACAAGCAAAGGGGAAGTGGGGAAGGTCACTGGATAGGCAACTTTAGGATTTGCCACAGAACTCTTTCCTTTCTCCCCCATTACCACTTCTTTCCCCCAGGGGTTCCCACCATTAGCAGCAATTTGGGGTGTATCTTTATGGATTTTTATATATATCAATATATCTGTATCTATATAGATAGATATAGAGATAGACATAAATGTCTGCATATTTGGTCATTTTTCTTTTCTTCCACATTGTCAGAGCTGCAATTTTACTCTGTTGTTTTCTTTTCCATAGGATCTAAAATAAATCCTGATTGCTTGGAACCGGAGATTGGTTTAAAGATGGACCTACAGGGGCGCCTGGGTGGCTCAGTCGGTTAAGCATCTGACTTTGGCTCAGGTTATGATCTCACGGTCTGTGGGTTCGAGCCCCGCGTTGGGCTCTGTGCTGATAGCTAGCTCAGAGCCTGGAACCTGCTTCGGATTCTGTGTCTCCCTCTCTCTCTGTCCCTCCCCTGCTCATGCTGTCTCTCAAAAAAAAAAAGTATATAAAAACATTAAAAAAAAATTAAGATGGACCTACAACCCAGCTGTGGCCAATAGGACATGAGGGAAATTTTGCTGGAGGATTCTAGAAAAAAGTTTCTTTGCTCTTAAAAAAAGAGCAGGAAGGGGCACCTGGGTGGCTTGGTCCGCTAAGTTTCTGACTCATGATCTCATGTTTCACGAGTTTGAGCCAGGAGTCCGGCTTGACGCTGACAGTGCAGAGCCTGCTTGGGATTCTCTCTCTCCGTCTCTCTCTGTCCCTCCCCTGCTCATGCCCTCTCTCTATCTCAAAACAAATAAATTTTTATTTGTCTCAAAATTTAAAAAGATATACAAACAAGGCTGCAGCAGGAGCGGAGCATTCTTTTTCTGCTACCGGTCATTGAAGTGTATGAATGCGATGCTGGAAGTGTAGCCACCATTTTGCAGCTATGACAGGGTCTAATCAGAGGGCGGCAAGGTAGAAAGATAGGAAGGACCCAAGTCCTTGATGAGAAAGTCAGGTCCCTAAATTAGCCATCTCAGAAGTGCTCCTCCTCTGGACTTATTATTATGTAGGATAATAGGTCTTCAGTGCTGAAGCAAATTGTCTTGGGAACTTCTGCACCAAAGTCAAAATCACCCATTTGATATACATATATAGATGCATTTGCTGTTCTTCACATCAATGGAATCAGTGATATGTGTTGGCACGGAGTTCATTTGCAAGGAATGAAACCTAAAATAGCAGTGATGGAAATCAGAAATGGGAGTATATTTCTCGTTCATGTAAAAGGAGTCCAGAAGTCGACAGTCCGAGGCTGGCACAGCATTCCAGAGAGCAGGGACTTTGACTCCTTCTCTCTCGTGGTTCACCATCCTAAGTACAGTATTCTGTTCAAGCTATAAACAGTCACATCCACATTTCAGCCTGCAGGAAGTGGGAAGGAGCCAAAAAAAGAACGGCACAGCCTCTCAGAAGATGCACACGTTACTTCCGATTATATCTTATTGGCCAGGGCTTTATCACATCTTGATTGCAAAGAAGTCTAGGAAATGTACTTTATTCTTTGTCAGCTCAAAATCAGGAATTTCGTGTTGAAAGAAGGGGAGAATGGACATTGAGAGGCAACAAGCAATCTCTGCCATGATATGTACATATTAGATATAATTTGCTTTTTTCATTTAATGTACCCTAGTTTTCTATCGATGCCATACATATATTTTTTACCTTGTTATTTTGAGGGGTTTTTTGTTATTCTTCTCCTAGTTTCTTAAAATAGAAACTTATATCATTTATTTAAGAACATTCTTCTTCTCTAGTATGAGCATTTAAAGCTATTTTAGAAAGGGGAACCCAAGGGCGCCTCGGTGGCTCAGTCAGTTGAGTGTCCAATTTCAGCTCAGGTCATGATCTCATGGTCGGTGGGTTTGACCCCTGTGTTGGCTCTGTGGTGACAGCTCAGAGCCTGGAGACTACTTCTGGTTCTGTGTCTCCCTCTCTCTGCCCCTCCTCTGCTTGTGCTCTGTCTCTCTCTGCCTCTCAAAAATAAATAAATATTTAAAAAAAGAAAGAAAGAAAGAAAGAAAGAAAGAAAGAAAGAAAGAAAGAAAGAAAGAAAGAAAGAAAGAAAGGAGAAACCAGCTGACTCAGTTGGAAGAGCACACAACTCTTGATCTTGGGGTTGTGAGTTCAAGCCCCACATTGGGTGTAGAGATTACTTGGAAATAAAATCTTTCGGGGTGCCTGGGTGGCTCAGTCAATTAGGCATCCAACTTCAGCTCAGGTCATGATCTCATGGCTTGTGGGTTCGAGCCCCACATCGGGCTCTGTGCTGACAGCAAACTCAGAGCCTGAAGCCTCCTTCAGGTTCTGTGTCTCCCTCTTTCTCTGACCCTCCCCTGCTCACGCTGTCTCTCTCTCTCAGAAATTTAAAAAAAAAAAATTAAGAAAAGAAATAAAATCTTTAAAAATAAAAACCAAAGCTAATTTAGAAAAAAACTATATAATTTATATAAAGCTATGAATTGCCCTCTATGCACTATCTAGATGCAGCCAAGAAATTTTGGTGTGTTATGTTTCCATGATCATTCAGTTCAAAATACTTTCTAATTTCCTCTGTGATTTCTTCTTCCCACAGGTTATTCAAAGGCATGTGGTTTAATTTCCAAGTACTTAGGGGGGATTCTACATATCTTTTTTGTTACTGACTTCTAATTTAATTCAACTGCAAACTTGAGACTTGTTCTACAGCTCAACATCCAGTCTATCGTGATCCATGTTCCAATGTGCAGTTGAAAATACTATTCATTCTGCCATGATTGGGCGTGGTGTTCTAAAACGTCAGTTAGGTCATGTTAATCATGAATGTTGTTCAAGTGTCCCATATACTTGTGGTTTTATCCCTACCGTTTCACGAGTTGTGAGAAAGCAATGTCAAAACCTCCAAGTATAATTGTGTTATGTCGGGGCGCCTGGGTAGCTCAGTCAGTTAAGCATCCCAGTTTGGCTCAGGTCATGATCTCACGGTTTGTGGGTTCAAGACCCACATCGGGCTCTGTGCTGACAGCCGGCTCAGAGCCCGGAGCCTGTTTCAGATTCCTTATCTCCCTCTCTCTCTGACCCTCCCCTGCTCACACTGTGTCTCTGTCTCTCTCAGAAATAAATAAGAACACTAAAAAAAATAACTGTGTTGTGTCAAGTCTGCTTTCGTTCTGTTTCCACTTTGTTTTTTCATGGGTGCCAAATATTCCACAATACGGATGTACACAGTCCACCCCTTGAAGGACATTAGCTTACTGTAAATGTTCTGCCCTTTCAAATAGTGTCGCAGTGAGTATTTTTGCACATATAGGAGAAATTACCAAATGCAAATTTACTAGGTTGAAGAACATGCACATTGTACATTCTGACAGACACTGCCAAATTGTGCTCCAAAAGGACTGCTTTTTTTTTTTTTTATTCAGACGAACAGTGCCCAATTCCCCATACCATGACCCACATTAGATATTACTAGTTTTTTCTTGCATAACCTTTTCCCAGGAACGGGATGAGGGAAGTCTGGAAATGAAGATGCCTCATTGCTTACTTTGCATTTCCCTAATTGTAACAAAGTTGAGGAGTATTCCTCTTAGTGACTATGCCCCTTAGCTGCCCACAATCCCAGTGAAGCTTTGAGATTGCAGCTTGTAAGGGCTGGATTAAAAATCTCAGCCAGAGCTATTCTGCTTTTAGTTATTCTGCCTGAAGCAGAGGGGTGTTCTTTCTTCCAGTTACCAGAGCCTTGGTTAGAATAGGAAATCTGGAATCAGCCAGATATGAGTTTGAATCCCTCTGGCTCAGCCACTTGACATCTGTGAACTTGGACAAGTTACTTAGCTTCTCTGAACCTTTGGACCCTCAGCTTTACAAAGGGGTGGGGGGTGACAAGCACTTTGCACAGGTGTTGTATGGATTAGAAATCAGATACCTGGGGCGCTTGGGTGGCTCGGTTGGTTGAGCATCTGACTTCAGCTCAGGTCATGATGTCACGGTTCAAGCCCCATATCAGGCTTGCTACTGTCAGTGCAGAGCCCGCTTCAAATCCTCTGTCCCCATCTCTCTCTCTGCCCCTCCCCCACTTGCACTCTCAAAAATAAATAAAACATAAAAAAAAAAAAGAAGTCGGGTATGTAAAGCATGAAACACAGCATCTGGCCCCTAGTAGGCTCTAATAACAATTAAAAAGTAGGTATTCATTGAACATTTGACGTATGCAGAGCACTCGGCTTATTTTATTGAGCCTCAAAATAGCAATCCATTTATAGATGGGGAAGACTGAGGCCCCAAGACATTGAGTATCTTGTCCAAAGTCACAAAGTTAGTCACTGGCTAAGCTGGTGACTAAATCAAGAATGTCTGACTCCTGGAGCACCTGGCTGGCCCTGTCAGTAGAGCAGATAACTCTTGATCTCTGAGTTGTGGATTCAAGCCCTACACTGGGTGTAGAGATTTCTTAAAAATAAAATCTTAGGGGCGCCTGGGTGGCTCAGTCGGTTAAACATCCGACTTTGGCTCAGGTCATGATCTCACGGTTCGTGAGTTTGAGCCCCGCATTGGGGCCTGGAGCCTGTTTTTGGATTCTGTGTCTCCCTCTCTCTCTCTGACCTTCCCCTGCTCATGCTGTCTCTCTCTCTCTCTCTCAGAAATAAAGTTAAAAGAAAACATTAAAAAAAATTTTTTTAATAAATAAAATCTTAAAAAAAAAGTCTGGTTCTCAAGCCTGCTTCCCAGGGTAGCTAGTTCATTTCACAGATTAAGAAACTGAGGCCCATGAAGATAAAATGATCTACACGATTAAATGGTCCCGAAGTGGCAACCAAGACCAAGTATTTCCCCCTCCTTCTGGGGCCTGGTGACCAGCTGGAGAGGAGGCTAGAGAGAGGGGAGGCAGGGCCAGCTACCCAGCAGAGGAGTCAAGAGCATGGAAAATGTCTCTTTCAGCCAATTTTCCTGAGGAACCCTGGCCGAGGCTCAGGGCTGGGAATAGAAAGTGTGCAGGGAGGAGGCAGCAGCCGCGTCGTCCGTCCATCCGGGGAAGCTGTTTGCAAAGTCCTGCTGAGAGAGACAAGTGGACCGGGGGGAGGAGCAGATCCCGCAGGCCAAGGGTCTGGCAGCCGCCCAGGGCTCGGTCCCCCGGGAGAGGAGGAGCGGGCGTCCCCTGAGCTCTCTGCTTCCTCCGTGGGCTCCCTTGCTCTCCACCCCCTCATGTGCCCTCCCCACTAGTCTGCACATCGGTCATCCTGGAACTGAGACCCTGGCAAATCAGACTCTTGAAGGATGATAAGCAGCCTGGTCCGAAGGTGTGATGACCACGAGGAAGGACAGATCCTGCTCTCTGAGATCTTGGCGAAGACTCAGCCTGATCCTTCGCTGCTCATGGTGCCTGTCATTCCGCCATCAGCGATAACGCAGAGGCTCGTGCTCAGCCACCAGGCAGAGTTACGGCCATACCAGCGGTCACAACATTTAGATATTTGCTACTTGTCGTTAATAACCCCTGTCCTGAGGGCCCTCCGAGTTCCTCTGAAGCCTACTGGCCACTCCGGACCCTCCTCTGGGGCTCCCCAGACCTCCCCGCTTCCAGCTGCTAAAGGGGTTAACACCTGCTGCCACAGGGCAGTCCGGGCCTGTGTGGACAACTCAGTGAGTGACGGTCATAACAGTTGTTAATACTTTTCAGATCATTCCTGGGAATGACCCTTTGACTTAAACTCTGTCTCTTATTTAAAGGCAAACTGGGGGCGCCTGGGTGACTCAGTGGGTTGAGCGTCCAACTTCGGCTCAGGTCATGATCTCACGGTTCGTGGGTTCGAGCCCCACGTTGGGCTCTGTGCTGACAGCTAGCTCAGAGCCTGGAGCCTGCTTCCGATTCTGTGTCTCCCTCTCTCTCTGACCCTCCCCTGCTCACGCTGTCTCTATCTCAGAAATAAATTAAAAAAAAAAAAAAAGGCAAACTGATAGGAATCTAGAGTGAAAAGGGCCGTGTGCAAGCTCTTCCTTTACCAGATGTAGAGAAAGGCTCAGAGACTTGCCCAAGGCTACACGGCCTGTCAGGATAAGAGAAAGCATGACAAGGGGGGTTCCTGACTCCCGACACCTCTCTTGGGTGTCAGCTTCTCCGGCCCCACAAACCCTGGACTTTGGGGGGTGATGGAAGAAGGTGACAGGGAGGAACCTGTTTCGAGGCAGGACTGACAGCCAGTCAATGGGCTCTCAGACCTTGTAATCATAGTCACGGCAACTGTCTCCTTGGTCACCATCTCCACAGAGATAGTTGTCAAGGCAACCTCCACCTGGGGTCTCAACTTCCTGACCCCAAGAGCCTTAAGAGAAACCAGAAGCACGTCTTTTCCACAGCACTGACCCAGATCGGAGCTCCAAGCAAGAAGGAGACTTGCCTGACATCACACAGCCAGCGGATGGTGAAGGCTCTCACAGCCGCTCCGCCCTTTGGCTGACACCCCCCACCCCTGACCCATTTTTCTGCCGGCCTCGGTGCTTCCCACATTCCTCCGGCCCTCAGTCAGGATCTCCTTCCCACGGCATCTCACCCCTGGCTGCCTGTCAGGGCAGATCATCCTCCTGGGAACACGCTGACATGAGCTCAGTGTAGGACTTCTCCCAGGGGTCCTCATCATTCGCTGGGGGTCCCTGGAGACCGAAACGCCTTCAACACCCTTTGATCCCCCCCCCCCCAAAGGAAGTGATCTCTCCACTGGAGGAACTTCTGGCACTGTTAGCTCAGAATTGGGGAGCTCTTTCGGGGACAGTCAGGCGCTGTGCTCTGTGTAAGGTCAGAGTTGTTGCCCAGTTGTGGGAAGGCCTGTGGGCTGGGAGGCCAGTGGCCCAGATTTCTGCACTGCTCGGAATCGGATGCTCAGTTGCTTTTTCCAAGTCCCTTCTTCTCTCTGGGGCTCTGTATCCTCACCAGAGACCTGGGCACAGCAATCCTTTTCTTCTGGCCTCCTTGGACACCACCACCGTCCTAAGGCTGCCAGAGACCAGACGTGATCCGGAGCTTTAGCGCCACCAGAGAACGACATGGTTCAAAGACCCGGCCTCCCTTCCTGCTTTCTCCTTTTGGAGGAATGCAATCTCAAGATTGGAACGACGGTCCCGGCCCGGGGAAGAGCCGGACCCAGAACAGACAGGCTGAAGGAATCTGAGGATCTAAGAGTAGTTAATATGCTGAAGTGCACGGGGCGCCTGGGTGGCTCAGTTGGTTAAGCCTCTGACTTCAGCCCAGGTCTTGGTCTCACGGTCAGTGGGTTAGAGCCACGCATCAGAGCCTGGAGCCTGCTTCGGATTCTGTGCCTTCCTCTCTCTCTGCCGCTCTCCCGCTCAGGCTCTGTATCTCAAAAATAAATAAACGTTAAAAAAAATTTTTTTTAAGTGCAGGTATAAGGCTGGGGCGAAGAGAGAATAGGCTAGAAAGAGAGGCCAGACGAGAGTGAATATAATCAATCACCAGTTCTAGGGAGAGAACCTTGCCTCAGGGACTCCCTGAGACAGCCTCCCACCTGGGTCTGACCCATGGACTCCCAACACTGGGAAACAGCTGTGCAGGAAGAGAGACAGCCCAGGGACCAACGAGAGCACACCAGGAATCAGTCCCTCGTCCATTACTTCATGAATACTTATTAGACATGACACAGGCTGCGTGACCTTGGGCAAGTTATTTAGCCTCTCTGAACCTCAGATTCCTCACATGTAAATGAGGACAATGAAGATGCCTGCGCATAGGATGGCATGAGGATCACATGGGTTAACGCCTATATATAGATGTCAAGTGCAGTGCATGGGAAGTAAACCCTCCATGAATGTGCATGATAATGATCATGATGATAATTGAGAATCTACATATGCCAGGTGCTCTCTAGACAGTAGGTGTGCAGGGTGAACCCTGGTGAGCACTGGCAAACACTGTACATCACTCTGGCCTCAAGGGGCTCACAGTCTAAAGCGAGAAACAGGGGCACCTGGGTGGCTCAGTCGGTTAAGCATCCGACTTTGGCTCAGGTCATGATCTCACAGACTGTGGGTTCGAGCCCCGCATCAGGCTCCGTGCTGACAGCTCAGAGCCTGGAGCCTGTCCTCAGATTCTGTGCCTCCCTCTCTCTCTGCCCCTCACCCGCTCGCTCTCTATCTCTGTCTCTCAAAATAAAGACATAAAAAATTTTTTTAAATAAAAATGAAGCGAGAGACAAACCAAAACAGAAAACTTCATAAAAGCAGAAATAAAAAAATAATAATAATGATTACAGATTGTCACATCAGATGTAAATCTTAACCCTCAAACTCAGGTGTGCAAGAAATACTCATTTGTTTATTTTCTCAAACACCAAGTTAATTTCGGGATGCCTGGCTGGCTCCGTTGGAAGAATATGTGAATCTTGATCTCGAGGTTGTGAGTTTCAGCCCCACATTAGGGGTCTCTACCCTTTAAAAAAAAGAAACATGGGGCACCTGGGTGGCTCAGGTGGTTAAGCATTTTGACTTCGGCTCAGGTCATTATTTCACGACTCGTGAGTTTGAGCCTCATATCGGGCTCTGTGCTGACAGCTCAGACCTTGGAGCCTGCTTCCAATTCTGTGCCTCCCTCTCTCTCTCCCCCTCCCCTACTCATGCTCTGTCTCTCTCTCAAAAATAAATATACATTAAACAAACTTTTTAAAGAAACAAACAAACAAAACTAATGTCTACCTCTTCTGCCCCCATCCTTCTGGACTAGAGAGAAATTCAGTCTCTGCTCTTACTGAAGGTTATTCCCTGACAGAGGACAAGAAGGGAAACCAGGGGACATTGGACCACGGGGGGCCTCTGACTGCTGTGCCCAAACCTTCAACAAGCCCTAAAGTCCAGCAACCCCTGTTTCCAAGCCTGGAGCCGCGAATACTTGCTGGAGTCTGGCATCACCGGGTCTCAATCCAACCCCACAGTGTCTGGCCACCTGGCGCGGCACTATCAAGAAGGGGGCAGGAGGATCCCCCCCATGCCAGCCTTCACCAACCTTCCTTCCCTTCTCAGCTTCCTGGAGCTCCTCTGTGTCTCCCACCTCCCTTGCCCTCAGAGGCAAGGAGCATCCTCTCTGCAACAAGAATATGCAAACTCACAGCCTCCGGAGGCCAAACAACAACAAGAGTGTGAAGGTTGGTAGCTAGCGAACACGTACTCTGTCTAGAGGGGGCCGCACAGCGTCGCCCACACAGCTGCCATCAGGTGGTGCGGTCTAAGGGTTAGGAGCCCACATTCTAGAGCTCTGTTGCCTGGGTTCAAATTCTGGTGCTGCTGTTTACTGCCTGTGAGTTCTCAGGCAAGCCACTTAATCGCTCTGTGCCTGCGTCTTTAGCCACGAAAAAGGATACTTGTACTTACCTGTACAATGGCTTCACGGGAGAAAGCGCTTTGAATAGCACCTCACATCAGTAGGTGCTCAATCAATATTAGTGGAAATGCAAGCCTGAGGTTGCCAGATCTTCTAAACATTCCAGAGAAGCTAAATATCCAAATTTTTACTTCGAAGTTGCTCTTTTTAAAAAAATGTTTATTTATTTATTTTGAGAGAGAGAGAAAATACAAGCATGAGTGGGGGAAGGGCAGAGAGAGGGAATCCCCAGCAGGCTTCGAGCTGTCAGCACAGAGCCGGACGTGGGTCTCCATCTCATGAACCATGAGATCATGAACGGAATCAAGAGCTGATGCTTAACCAATGGAGCCACCAAGACACCCCAAATTTGCTCTATTTTTTTTAACTTTGGCAACAGAGTGAAAACGGTTGTTGAACCTGTAAAGGTGAAGGTCATATGAGGCACATCTGTGAACAGGACTGGACCTAGGGAGCTGAGTTTCCATATCTGTTCTATGATGTTTAAATGTGTACAAAATAGAAGCCAGAAAGGAAAGCATCTTGGAGGCAGCTTCTGCTTTGAACTCTATGACCAAACCTTCCTGACCGAGAAATACAAAAAGGGGAAGAGAAAATAGAGACAAAACCACAAACTGATATATCCAATTATCCTGGTACGTAGCACATTGCCCACTTCGGTGTTATGTGCTAAGAGGGTTTTTTTTTTAAGATGTGGAGATAAAGAATTTAAGGCAACATTATCGACTGATGAATGGTAAAGAAGATACGGATTATAATCAGCTTCTCGGCCTTTTGGCTAAGATCAAGTGTAGAAGATGGGGCGCCTGGGTGGCTCAGTTGATTGGGCGTCCAGCTTCGGCTCAGGTCATGATCTTATGGTCTGTGGGTTCGAGCCCCACGTCAGGCTCTGTGCTGACAGCTAGCTCAGAGCCTGGAGCCTGTCTTCAGATTCTATGTCTCCCTCTCTCTCTGACCCTCCTCTGCTCATGCTGTCTCCCTCTCAAAAAGTAAATAAAACATTTTAAAATGTTTTAAAAAGAAGATATGGTGTATATATACAATGGAATATTACTTGCCAATCAAAAAGAGTGAAATCTTGCCTTTTGCAATGACATGGATAGAAGTAGTGTATTATGCTAAGTGAAATAAGTCAAGCAGAGAAAGACAAATATCATATGAATTCACTCATATGTGGAATTTAAAAACAACATGGGGAAGGGAAAGAAAAAAAGATAAGATAAAAGCAGAGAGGGAGGCAAACCATAAGAGACACTTAAATATAGAGAACAAACTGAGGGTTGCTGGAGGGGAGGTGGGTGGAGGAATGGACTAAATGGGTGATGGGCATTAAGGGGGGCACTTGTTGGGACGAGCACAGAGTATTATGTGTAAGTGATGAATCACCAATTCTACTCCTGAAACCAATACTGCACTATACGTTAACTAACATTAACTCAATTTTTTTAAAAAAATAATTTGGGGCGCCTGGGTGGCTTAGTCGGTTAAGCGTCCGACTTTCACTTAGGTCATGATCTCGCGGTTCGTGGGTTCGAGCCCCACGTCAGGCTCTGTGCTGACTGCCAGCTCAGAGCCTGGAGCCTGTTTCAGTCTGTGACTCCCTCTCTCTCTGACCCTCCCATGCTCATGCTGTCTCTCTCTCTCTCTCCTATAAATAAATAAAAACATTAAAAAAATTTTAAAAAAAATAATTTAAGGGCAACATTTAAGCTAAGACTCATGAGAAGGAGCTAGCTTAGCAAAGAGAATCAGAGAGAGAGAAGACCAGGAAAGGAGGAACAGCTTATGCAAAGGACCTGAGGCTGAAAAGAGCTTAATGCAAAAGAGGAAAGCAATAATGGATGAGCTAAGCATCTTGGCAGGGACCTTGAAGACCATTCCTTGAAGATCATTCAGGGCCTTGAAGACCATGGTGAGGAAGGAGCATGAGACTATCTTGAGGGCAGGGGGACCATTGAAGGGTTTCAAGCAGAGATAAGATGCAGAGGGGTCTCCAGGAGATGAATGAGGAAGCTGTTGACATAGCCTGGCAGAGATGACATGGCCTGGATTGTCCAGCAGCTTTGGACACGGGCAGCCCCAGACTTCTGTATCTGAATTGGCCTCTGAGTCAAAGGCTGGATTTAGGCCTGAGAACAATCCTACTGCTTTTCCATAAGCCAAGCAATGGCTTTTCCACAGTCAGTGTCCCCTTACCGCCTGTGCTGTGTCCGTTCACTGGCCTCGGCTGCCCTCTGCTGGTAGAAGAGGGCACAAGCGCAAGGGGAGCCCCTGCCGAGTAACAGAGAGGACACCTGGGCCCCCAGGTCTTCATCCTCTCGGTTAATCTTTATCTCAGCGTCTTCATCATTGAGTAACTCAGTTCAGAAATGCAGGACTCAGTTTCTCCTCCTCATTTACACCCCATCAGGGAGTCTTGATGATTCCATTTTCTAAGTAAAATCCTAAAGCAGAAATTTCCTAAGTATATCTTAATCACACCCACTTCTCTCCGTCTCCACCGGCCCACAGTAGCCAAAGGCACTTCCCTCTCTTCGCTGGTCTACTTACCTTGTTCTGCCCAATCCGTTTCCCACCGGGCAGCCAGAGCCCTCATGATACCCTCTAATTCCAAAATTCTTTCACCTCAGTGTACAGCTCCTCGCACTCAGTGTTGAGTCCAATGGGAAAATCTCTGGTATACACACCGTGCCACCACATTCCCCTCTCTCCACATGGTGTCCCAGACTCATGTCCTTTCGCTCGCTCCTCTCCTTCCTCCGTCTTCCTCTTCATTTCTGTTTGTCTCATTTTCTCCCTCCTGTTCATTTCTAGCACCAAGCAGATGTGCTATTTCTGTTTCTGTGACACATTCCAGCCGGGGTTCTCCGGGCCCCACCTTCCCCCCATGCAGATTGTCAAGGTGTCTTCCCATGCCAGACCTGTAGACAGTTGCTTCCCTGGGAAAAATGCCAATGCTGAGACAAGAACACTCTCACCTTGCGTACATTGTGATGCTAACATTTCAGGGCTCTAAGGTCTCCTTCCTACATCCTATGGGTTGGCCCAAGATTACAGAAATCCTCACTGGCCCCCCCCCAACCCCCACCATGTAACGGAAGCCTCGCCCACCCCCAGAGGTCTTTTGACAGTGGAGTAGCCCATCCTGACTGCACTGAACTCAGAGGGTCCATGAACCCGGAAGTCTCTGGGTTCCTAAGCCAAATCATAACACGTTAACTCAGCCATTTGTAGTACCCAGGCTTGCTGTGAAAGAGGATAAGGACGGGGGCAGAGACAAGCAGAGAGGCAGTTCTGGCAGTACAGATGCCCTGCTTTCGAGGGGGAACTGAGCCCCGGCTCGGTCCCTGCCTGTCCTGCCCAGCGCTTCAGCTATTCACCTCTTCCTTGTCGTACAAGAGGCAAACATTCTCATCATCGCCCAAAGTGCTTCCATCTGGGTTTTCAGCCCTTGCAAACCAAAGAACCGTGACTCACTGTGAGAAGGGAGCTTGCCATTCCTTTTGCAAATCCAGCCTCTGTCCCCAACCCAACGAAGAACAAAGAGGACTCTGAAATGGCAGTTTTTGCTTCAAGTCTTCAAAGATCTTGTCTTTTCTGGGGCGCCTGGGTGGCTTAGTCGGTTAAGCGTCCGACTTTCACTTAGGTCATGATCTCGCGGTTCGTGGGTTCGAGCCCTGCGTCGGGCTCTGTGCTGACTGCCAGCTCAGAGCTGGAGCCTGTTTCAGAGTCTGTGACTCCCTCTCTCTCTCTGACCCTCCCCGGCTCACGCTGTCTCTCTCTCTCTCCTAGAAATAAATAAAACATTAAAAAAAACCCAAAAAACAAAGATCTTGTCTTTTCTTTCTTAAGTAGGCTCCATGGCCAGCACGGGGCTTGGACTCATGACCCTGAGATCAAGAGGTGCGTGGTCTACCGACTGAGCCAGACAGGCGCCCCGTGTATTTCCTTCCTGGAATCTCAGAAGTAGAGGAATGAGTTCATCATACTCCTTCCTTCATGGCAAACTATCTTCACTGTTGGCCAGCAAAGTCCCTGTTTTGTTTTATTCATGTAAGTTTTGGTTTAAAGTGTATTTGTTTTTGGTCATCTCTACATCCAATGTGGGGCTTGAACTCACGACCCCGAGAGCAAGAGTCTCATGCTCTTCCAGCTGAGCCAGCCAAGCGCCCCTGTTGCTGTTGTTTTAATCCCCAGTTCCCACTCTCATTCCCATCCCTCTATAGGGAACCATTCTGATGCACTTGATGTATATTCTTTTGTTTGTTTTTTAGGATTTATTCAGACCCAGGGTTTTGGGTTTTTTATATATAATTTTTTAAATTTACATCCAATTTAGTTAGCATATAGTACAACAATGATTTCAGGAGTAGATCCTTAATGTCCCCTCACCCATTTAGCCCATCCCCCCTCCCAGAGCCCCATCAGCAACCCTCTGTTTGTTCTCTGTATTTAAGAGTCTCTAGTGTTTTGTACCCCTCTCTGTTTTTATATTATTTTTGCTTCCCTTCCGTTATGTTCATCTGTTTTGTATCTTAAATTCCTCATACGAGTGAAGTCATATGATATCTGTCTTTTTTTGAGTGACTAATTTCGCTTAGCATAATACTCTCTAGTTCCGTCCATGTAGTTGCAAATGGCAAGATTTCATTCTTTTTGATTGCCGAGTAATACTCCATTGTATATATATACCACATCTTCTTTATCCATTCATCTGTCATTGGACATTTGGGCTCTTTCCATACTTTGGCTATTGTCGATAGTGCAGCTATGAACACTGGGGTACATGTGCCCCTTCAAAACAGCATATCTGTATCCTTTGGATAAATACCTAGTAGTGCAATTGCTAAGTTGTAGGGTAGTTCTATTTTTAATTTTGGGGGAACCTCCACACTGTTTTCCAGAGTGGCTGCACCAGTTTGCATTCCCAGGTGTATATTCTTTAATATGTAAATATTCTTGTTAGAGTTGCAATGTTGCTGTGTGACACGGACTTTTAATTTATGGAAATCATATTGCACATTTCTTCATGCTCAGCTCCACGTTTCAAAGATCTCTACATGTTGATGATGATGAGAGAGATTATAAGGGATGTCTTTGGTGCCCCACCCAGATCCCCTTTAATAGAAATAGTGACCCAACCCCCAGCTGTTGGGAGTGTTGGCCAAAAGCCACTGGCAATGGCCACCTTCTCTGGAGAACTGCCCTTGGTCAGACATGGGCCAACTAGTCAGGGTACCTCACCCCCGACTCCTGGACTATGGCCAGTAACTGACAAATACAGGGTACAAGAGCCCTGGCCTCAAAGCAGGAGCAATTCTGTGGTGCCCCAGAGCTCTCCTCGGGCTCACATTGAACCAAGTCTCCGGCTGAGACGTCCTCCTCACTTAGCCTTTTATCTCCTGCATTCCCTCATGCCCATTCTCCTAAGAACACTCTCCCTCAAAGTCGCTTAAACAGTGGGGTGCCTGGTGGCTCAGTCAGCTGAGTGTCCAACTCTTAATTTCAGCTCAGGTCGTGATGGCAGAGTCATAGGATCATAGGATCGAGCCCCGCGTCGAGCTCCGTGCTGGGGGTGGAGCCTGCTTAAGATTCTGTCGCTCTTCCTCTGCCCCTCCCCTCAAACTCTCTCTCTCTCTCTCTCAAAAAAAAAAAATCTCTTAAACAAGAACCTTCATCTCATAGGTTCTGCTTCTACTTGACCCATGATAGTGACCATTATCATCCCAACCAGTACCCTCTTCAGAGTGCAAGGGGTTCTGTTAATAATTAGGTCAGGGCAGGGGCGCCTGGGTGGTTCAGTCGGGTGAGCGCCCGACTTCGGCTCAGGTCATGATTTCACAGCTCATGGGTTTGTGCCCCACATCGGGCTCTGTGCTGATGGCTCAGAGCCTGGAGCTTGCTTCGGATTCTATGTCTCTGCCTCTCTCTGCCCCTCCCCTGCTCGAACTATCTCTCAAAAATAAATAAGCATTTAAAAGAATTTTTTTCCCAATTAAGATTTCCAGCCCTAAGGCAAGGAGGTATAGAGGCACCAAAAATGTTTCTTCCTGTTTCTTTCATCTTAGTAAAACCCCAGGGGCACTTCTGCCAGCCCCACCCTGCTAGGGGGGTCCTTGCAGGGGTCCCTGAATCTGGAACCTGACACAGAACTGACGTTGAACTCAAGCTCTGAGGGATTGTGGGGTGAGAAAATGAAGGTGATGCAGAGAGAACAATGTATTCCCTCATTCATATACAAACATTTATGGATCACATATACATAAAGGCCCCAGGCCCTGGAAGATAATGAGAACAGTAAACATTTATATAGAGGTTTGCTGCTTTCCTGCCCATCCTCCAAGGATCAAGAACACGGGGATGCTTGGGTCCTCAAGCAGACAAATGTCACCTACAATAAAGGAGCTCCTCCTACACCAGCATTTCTCAGACTACATCCGTGTGTGGATCAGCTGGAGGTCCAGTAGTCTGGGGTGGAGCTGAGATCCTGGGTTTCTGCCAGGTTCCCAGATGATGCTCATGGTGCTAACCTGGGCACCGCGCCTTGATTAGCAAGGTCTTATAGCTCCCATACCATCATCCCACCCAAGCAATCCATGTTTGAATTTTCCCATTCACCTGAAACTTTTCTTGACAGCCTTTTTTTTAATGTTTTTTAAAATCTTATTTCTGAGAGAGAGAGAGAGACAGCATGAGCAGGGGAGGGTTAGAGAGAGAGGGAGATACAGAATCTGAAACAGCCTCCAGGCTCTGAGCTGGCTGTCAGCACAGAGCCCAACGTGGGGCTCAAACCCAAGAACCACGAGATCATGATCTGAGCGGAAGTCGGACTGAGCCACCCAGGTGCCCCATTGACAGCCTTTTTAAAACTGTTGTGACCCAGGACCCAATCAAGGATGGGACATTTCACTGGTCTCCTTTCATCAGCAACAATCCCCCATAAAGTCCCCTGTACCCCCGCCATGGCACCAACATTTTTGAAGAGTTCAGGCTACTTGTCTTATAGAATCTTCCACAATCTGTACTTTTCTGACATTCCTTCATGAGTAGATGTGAGTCAAACCTGCTTGGCAAGAAGACCACATGGAGGCCGTGTCCCACACATCACATCACAACTTGGCATATTGTCCCACCCCATCCCATTTCGTCACTCCATGGTAAAGGAAGCCTTTTGTAACTAACAGGTAATCTGTGAGGTGACACTCTAAAGCTATATGGATAGTTCCTGGACTTTTCTCACACAGCTTTCACATCCATTCACACTCTTTGCTTGCTGTTTTGGGGAAATTTTTTTTTAAAAATTTTAACGTTTATTTATTTGGAGAGACAGAGAGAGAGACCGAGCGCAAGCAGGGAAGAGGCAGAGAGAGAGGGAGACAGAATCGGAAACAGGCTCCAGGCTGTGAGCTGTCAGCACAGAGCCCAATGCGGGGTTTGAACCCACAAACTGCAAGATCACAACCTGAGCCAAAGTCAGATGCTTAACCAACTGAGCCACCCAGGCGCCCCTGTTTTGGGAAATATTTAAACACTCAATAGTGTGGAGAAGTGTGGGTGAATATGTGTGTGGGCATATATAAGAAAAAAAATTGAGAAATCTGAAATCCATTCACCATGACTGAACACAGTAATAAGTGAGCAGGAGAGAGGGACTACATCCTTCTCTGGAACAAATATTTGGTCATTTAACTACCCCAGGCTCTAAGCAGGCTCCATTCTTTTTTTTTTTTTTTTTTAATGACTTATTTATTTCTGAGAGAGAGAGAGAGAAAGGCAGCACGAGCAGGGGAGGGGAGAGAGAGAGGGAGACACAGAATCAGAAGCAGCCTCCAGGCTCTGAGCTAGTTGTCAACACAGAGCCTGATGCGGGGCTCGAACCCAAGAACTGTGTGATCATGACCTGAGCCAAAGTCGGACGCTTAGCCGACTGAGCCACCCAGGCGCCCCAAGCAGGCTCCATTCTTGACGTCAGTTCAGATAACATCTGGGAAAGTAGCCACGTACAGGAGGCTTCAGCAGATAAAGGCTCAGGGCACCCCCTGCAGATGGTCTCATCCCCGCCTCCAGACAATATCAAGACAGCCCTGCTCCAGGGCACCTGGGTGGCTCAGTCGGTTAAGAGTCCGAGTTCGGCTCCGGTCATGATCTTATGGTTCGTGGGTTCGAGCCCTGTGTCAGGCTCTGTGCTGACAGCCAGCTCAGAGCCTGGAGCCTGTTTCAGATTCTGTGCCTCCCTCTCTCTCTGACCCTCCCCTGCTCACTCTGCCTCTTTCTCTCTCTCTCAGAAATAAATAAAAACATTTTTTTTAATTAAAAAAAAAAAAAAAAAAAAGGTCTGCTCCAAGCCAGAAATCCAACCTGCCAGAAGCCTTGACAGGATCTTTCTGAACTTGGGTCAAACCCTCAGTTCCCTGGGTCACATTCACAATCTCCGCCCCTGGAGTGTCAAGATGGCTGGATCTGCCTTAGAAGAAACTAAATCAAGTGCTCAGCCTCTCGGGAAGCAGGAGTGTCTCAAGTTTCCAATCATAGGCTCTCAGATGAGGAAGCACAGAGCTGTGAGGCCTGGTTGCTGGGCAGATCCTGTGGCCTGAATTATTGATGGATGAATTCATCAGGCACACGGCCTTCACCCATCCATTCATGTCATGTCCAGCTTATTGAAAATCAGAGCCTGAAACTGTACATTCTCTGCCCAGAACCAAGTTACACTGGTCCAGACTCCTTAGCCTCCTGTATAGCTGAGATGTTGCAAAGAGGAAAGGCTTTGGGGCCCTACAGACCTGAGTTCAAGGTTCTCTTCCACTGCTGACTGTACATCCTAGCCTGGCTAGTTTAGCTTACCTTGGTAAGGCTCAGTTTCCTCATCTGTAAATTGGGACCATCTGTAAATTGGGATCATCTCTTGCTAGTATTATGGAGATAAAACACACACACACACACACACACACACACACACACAGTTACTAGTAGAGTGCCTGGCATGTACTAGGCAACTAACTCTATTATTCAAACTCTTTCAGTCTGACTCCTTGCTTTGTCTGCCCTCCCCATGAGCCCCACGCTCCAACCCCACCTCACCACCTGTCAAACTTGGACCAGGCCCTGTGATTTTATACCATCTGTGTCATTTATCAACTCATTGTCTCTCAACTCTAAATCCACTCTTTTTGCCTGCTCTGTGCTGATGGAGCTGGGCCTTGTAAGTATTTCTCCTTTTCCAGCTGACATAGTTAAGCTTTGTCTGTACAGTGTACTAAAGGGACATTGCAGGGGCGCCTGGGTGGCTCAGTCAGTTAAGCGTCCAACTTTAGCTCAGGTCTTGATCTCTCAGTTTGTGAGTTCAAGCCCTGCGACAGGCTCTGTGCTGACAGCTCAGAGCCTGGAGCCTCCTTCAGATTCTGTGTCTCCCCCTCTCTCTCTGACCCTCTCATGCTCATGCTCTGTCTCTCAATAATAAATAAAAACGTTAAAATTTTTTTTAAAAACTAAAGGGACATTGGAGGGGAATGGCTCTTCCCTTCCTGGATTCAGATTGGCCTGCTTCCTGGGTTCTGGAAGAACATACTTTCTTTCCACCACTTGGCCCAAAGTTTCTCCAGTGTGAGGTGTCCACAGGGTGTAACTTTCTCAGTTTGTCTGCCATATACTTTCCCCAGCTTTTCATTAGGGTGGGAGTAACATAGCCAGGAGCCCCAGACAGAATGGCCCTGCACCCAAACTCAGATCACTTCTACCCACACCTTCTCCTCAGCCCTACACACATTCCACAAGGCTGTCCATCTACAGAGCCAATCACCTGATTTTTGTCCTCTGGAACTGACTGATGGGAACCACCCTACAGACGTGCCCAAGCCATATGCAGAAGTACACTAGATTCCTAGAGAGAGAGATGTCTCTGAATTATTCATGTCCCTTAACATGCTGTGTAATACACGACTACACACTAACATCCTACACGCTTCGTATTTTACTTATTTTGCTCATTTTATTTCTTGTCTTCCCAACACCTCCCCCTACGACTGCACTAAAAATGCAACCTTCGTGAATATAGGGATGGACTTTTGCCTGTATTGTCCCTGTGTCCCCAGAGCCTAGGATGGCGTCTGGCATGTCATGGGATATTCAAATATTGAAGGAGTGAAGGAAAGATTAAATATTGGATGAATGAGGGGCGCTTGGGTGGCTCAGTCGGTTAAGGGGCCGACTTTGGCTCAGGTCATGATCTCGCCATTCGTGAGTTCAAGCCCCACATCTGGCTCTGTGCTGACAGCTCAGAGCCTGGAGCCTGCTTCAGGTTCTGTGTCTCATCTCTCTGCCCTTCCCCTGCTCACGCTCTGTCTCTCAAAAATAAATAAACGTTAAAAAAATGTTTTTTAAATATTGGATGAATGGTACATGAATAAACAAATTCTTAGCTATTCGGATGAGGGCTTGTAGGGAGCAGGACAGCCTGGGATTAAGGAAGCCGCCTAGGACCGTGGCACGGCATCCTCAGGTCTCTCTCTCGGGATGCAGTGGTCCAGCAGTGGTCCAGCGTTCCTTTCCCGACCACTCACGAGTTGCTCAGCAACTGGCCGCCCTGCCCTCCGCCACCATTAGAGGGCGCGCGGGCGGGGAGCCATGAACGCGCACGCGTGCGCGGCGCGGCCCAGCAAGGGCTGAGGGTACGTCACTTCCTGTTTCTTTAAGGGAACGTGGCTTTCCCCGCAGCGTCCGTCTTCCTGTGTGCGTCTCTGCTGCGGCGGCCGGAGCAGGAGTGGGACCCCGAGCGCAGCGTCGCCATGGACTCGGCCCTCAGCGACCCGCACAACGGCAGCGCCGAGGCAGGCGGCGCGGCCAACGGCACGGCGCGGCCGCCTTCAACGCCCGAGGGCATCGCGCTGGCCTACGGCAGCCTCCTGCTCATGGCGCTGCTGCCCATCTTCTTCGGCGCCCTGCGCTCCGTGCGCTGCGCCCGCGGCAAGGTAGGGCCGGAGGCAGAACCGCGCGCGCCTGCCACCTCCCGCCCGGGACGTGACTGCCGGGGACCCTTCCCCGACCCCGCCCTAGACGGGACAGACACCACCTCTCCCCGGACACTGACCTTTCCCAGCTCGGATCGCCAGAGCTTCCCCACCCCGAGGCCACATCCGGGAGCTGGCCTTAGGTGCCCGAGGATCTGACGCCTTCCCAGATAGGGACTGGCTTCTTCTACCCCTCATCGGACCCCGACACATCCCTCCCTCCGTGCAACATGCCGCAGACACTGTCAGCCACCCATGCGATTGGGCATATACTGTTCCGAGCCTGCTGGCCTCAGCCACATCAGCCCCACCTTCTGCTCTGGCTGCTCCTCCCATATGGGACACCTCATCCTGGCCTCTGGGTCAGCCCTAGTCTGTACCTGATGGGACGCTGGTCCTGACAACTGAATGGTACAGTCCCCTGTCATTCCTCCTTTAGGAACTTGGCCTCGTCCAGCCTAGGGCAAACTCAAGGATCCAGGTCCATCCCTGAGCTGCGACACCTGTCTAGCTGAAATCTGTGACCCCCTCTCCTAGAACCCCCAGATCAGGCCCTTGCAGCACCCCCCAAAAAATTAACCCAAAGATATAACGCAGCTAAGGCCCCAATTTTTGGCATGACTTCTCAAACCACTTTCACACAGCCAGCCCCTCAGAACCCAACACCATAGCACGGCTCCTTTTTTTTTTAAGCAGGCATAGGCCTTTCTTTGCTGGTTTGCTCTGTCCTAGGGAGGGAGCCCAGACCCTACCTCAAAGTAGCTTCCCTTCCTGGGCTCCCTAAGACAGTCCCTCCCCCAAATTTGGTTTACCTGCTGAGGAACTGAGCTGCTGTTGGCCTCTCTGATGAGCCTAGGCCAGATCCACTCCTGACCTTCCGCAACATATGTCCCATCGGAGGACCCTGGCATCTCCCACCTCCTGACTTCCTCCCCTCACCCTTCTTCCCTATATTCAGCTCTCTCCAGCCCATTGCACCAGTGGCTTCTCACTTCCTGGCACCCTCTCCCCTCCTGATCTGTAGCTCCTCCCCGACCCAAACCTGACATTGAACCTCAGAGGAAGCTGTCTTACCCAAAGAGGGCAAGTCCACAAAGCAACTGCCACTTTTGAAACTGCTCAAGCCTGGGTTCTCAGAACATTACCCAACTTGAGGCCTGACACCTTCCTTCCCGAGATCAGAGAACCCACTGTTAGCTCCTCCTATGGACAGACACAAGGGGGAGTAGTCGGGCAGGACTTAGGTGGCCCCATTGTCCTTTCCATTCAGCCTCTTCTAAGCAGAGTTCACATGGCCTTCAATCTCCCTGCCATGCCTTTTGGGCAGACACTTGTGCAGAGGTGGGGCGGGGGGGGCTTCTGAAATAGACCAGGACAAAGGAAGCGAAGGCGGTATGGGACGAGCTGATCTGAGAGGCTCCCCAAAACTGAGTAATTCTCCTTGGTGTCTTCTCCACAAGGATCACTAATCTCTTAAGCAAACACCTTACTGACAACAGAATTTGCTGTACCTCTCTTGTTGTCTGGGGCGGGGGGAACATGCTGCAAAAATGAGTTGGTCAGAGCTCTGTCACCAGGGGCTTTAGGGCGCCTGAACGGAGGAGGGATAACTAGCTCTGTGGTCGCCGTACAGTAGCGCTGCCAGATTTGGGGAGAACGTTTGAGCATCCCTGAGGCAGGGCAGAGAGGCTTTGTGCTGCAGGTGGACTTGAGCCTTGATGCAGAAGTACAAGTTCAGCTAGAAGACGTTCTAGGCAGAGGAGACCAGGTAAGCAGCTGTATGAAGCAGCAGCAGAGGGCGTGCCTAGAAGGGAGCTTCCCGTCCACCATAGCTTCCAGATTCCTCCGCCACCACCTCCTGCAGGGCAAGGGAGCTGCAAAGCTGCCTGAAATTGCAGGCACCCAGGCCCACCATGGATAAGTAGGATATTCTGAAAGTTACACAGCCTTCCCCGTCTTTGGGTCTCCAGCAACTGAATGTGACAGGGGAGCCAGTTTTATTTTCCCTGTTGTGCAGAGAAACGGAGAGTCCACGAAATGACTTCTCATGATCGCTCTGCCAAGTAGGGACAGAACTAAGCATTGCTGGATCTAGTCCAGGACTGTCCTTGATGTAGGTGCCTCCAGAAGACCCACACAAATGGTATTTGGGCCTGGGGGCGGGGGGGGGACAAGCCAAACAACTCCCTTCTTCTACCCTGAGTCATGTTTCCCTGCTCATGTGGCAAGGAGAGAGAAAAGTTAGTGTGGGGACCCAGGAGTTTTGATTTCCCCCGGTGTTGGACCTTAAAGCCAGCTGAGAGAGGGCATGCGTGGACAGAATGGTCCCTGGAGCCAAGTTGTCCGTAACAGGCAGAGCAAATTGTGAAATCATAGGGAGAAGAAGGAGGAGTGCCCAGGAGTGTGTTGGGAAGAAGTAACCATGGGGGGGGGGGGTCTTAGAGGGGTTCCCATCCCTGCCGGGGACCCGTGTTCCCAGAGAGGAGCAGATCCCAGCCCAGGCGGTAGCTGGGGATCAGACGGCTTCAGAGGCTCTTGGCCTATAACTCAGAGGGGCCCCTCAGCCACCCGCACCGGGCCCCTGCTGTGTGCCAGGCTCTGGGCTGGGTACCAGGGGTGCTGGGACAACGAAGGCCAGGACCAGCGCTCCCAGAGCTTAGTCCCCACGGAGAACCAGATGGGTGAGCAGCCGCCTAACCCGAATCCTAATACGCTTCCCAGGGGAGACCGCAGCCTCCTTTGCATGGATGGACGCAAGTTTGGCAAGTTGTGGGGGGCAGGGGGCTGGGAGAGAGGGAGGCAGCGAGGTATCACGGACGGTGTTTAGGGAGACAGCGAGCAGTGTGGTGGTGGTGGGGGACAGGGGCATGGAGGCCGCAACAAGACGCTCGCTCAGGCAGCCTGCAGCCTTTCTGAGCGACAGAGTCCTGAAGGCAACACAGCAGTTCATCTTCACAGTATGACTACACACGTGCACTTGTAAACAAAACAAACAAACCCAAGCCAAGCAGAAGTACAAGGGAAAAACCTCCCCAGGACCACTCCTTGAAGGAACCCGGTTAGCTATTCAGTGTGTAAACTTCCAGCGGTTTTTTGCTGTGTGTATACAAACGTATCATGGATGTGCCTGTGTGTATATACCCATGGAGGTTTATTTTTATAACAGTAGGAGTTTACATATTGCTCTGCGATTTGATTTGATTTTTTTCCTACTTTAGCACTATGTCTTGGTCATTTTTCTATGTGAGTATATGCAGATCCACCTCATTTTACGATAGGGAGGGTAAGCTCGTGTTATAGATTTCCGAAGGTGCAGAGGGGCGCCTCGTGAAAGCCCCCCACCCACCCCCGCGAGCCAGTTTCCCTCCCCAGAGGCAGCCCCGTTACCTGTTCCTTGGACATCCATCCAGGAAATTCTGTACCTTTACAAATACATAAGCACATGCTTTCCCCCTATTTTTGCTGTATAACTTCTGTTTTGTTAGAAATACACTCTTTTTTGCACCTTGGTTTTTTCGCCAACTCTTTGCTGGAGATCAGATATGTCAGTACACGTGGGGTGGCCGTGTTCTTTAACAGCTCTGCAGTCTCCCACCTGTGCCCCACGGCTTGTTCACAGCCCTGGTGATCCCTAGACCAGCAGCGGCAGCACCGCCTGGGAACGTATCAGACATGCAGATTCTGAGTTAGAAACCGAAGGTGGGCCTGGCAGTCGGTCCTCACAAGCCCTCCTGGCAGTTGTGGTGTGTGCTCAAGTGCGAGCCTCCGACTTACAGTCCTCCACGGGTCGTTTAGCCGGGCGTCAGTCTTTTGCTATTACAAACCATGCTGAAATTAATCCAATGCATTTGTTAGTTCACACTTGTCCATATTTATAGGATTTTTTTTTTTTAATTGGTCTTCTGGGCCGACGGCTATGTGTGTGTTTGATTTAGATGAGTTTTACCAAAATTCTGCACCATAGAGGTTGTATAAGTTTACACCCCCACCGGCAGTGACCTCAGTTCTTGTATAATGGCTGCGTCCAGGGCTTTCTGAGCCAAGTATGTATGCTGCGGTCAAGCCGAGGGTTCAGAAAGTGCTCCTGGCAGGGCCAGTGATGGGCAGGAGGGAGAATGGGAAGGAGGCTGGTGAGGTGGTCGTGGTAAAGACTGCAGTCGAGCACAGGATTGGAGTGGTGGGGCTGAGTTCTAGAAACGCCTAGGAAGCAGCATCGTGGTGAAGTGAGTGAGTGAGCGTGGTGGAAAGGAGAAGAAGGGCTAGGGTGACAGAGTAACAGAATGGCCCGCAAGTCCCAGATCATTTCTAGGGCATGGCTAGGAAGCAGTGCTCCCAGAGCTCGGGCCGAGCCAATGACTTGAGACTGGGCATGTCTTCCCTCACTGCTTTTGCTTCTGCCCTGATAACTGAACGTCCAGAATGTCACCGGGAGCTAAATTTATTTCTGCTATTTGTGTCAGCTTCTCTCCGCCCCCTACTCGAATTATGTTTTGTGTTTAGGGAGCTATTGCGTTTGCCTAAGGGCGTCTGGCTTCAAAATCCACGTTGAACTGGTAGAGAATCCTGACAGCTTTTTGTACTTTTGTAATGATGAAGGTCAACTGTTTTATTGTCACAGGCTCCCTGAGCACCTTGCCACCGCTTTTCCAGCGGAAATGTCCAGGTAGGGAAGGTAGAGGTCATCTAGGAAGTAGTGGCCGAGAGTTGGCACATTGGAACCGGACTGCCTCCATGTGAATCCTGGCTCTAGCACTCACCAGCTGTGTGACCTTCAGCAGGTTACTTCACCTCCCTGAGCCTCTGTTTCCTCGTCAGTAAAGTGGAGCTCTTGAAAATACCTGCCTCGTAGTAGGGTTTTTGTGAAGATGAAGTCGTGTAACGCTTGACATCTAGAAAGCTGTCTGTAAATGTTATGCTTGCTACTGTTGTCAGATTTCCAGTCTCCCGTTCAGACTCAACATTGCAGCGTGGGTGTTTACACAGTCACCCACAGAGGAGACCAGATTCTCCTCTTTCTAGTGAAGCATGGGTCCCACCTTGGCTTGTCTTCAAGTAATTGTAAGCCTCTTCCCCACCCCCTTCCCCCAGGTTACTGGGCTGAATTGGAAGGAATATGTGGAAATGAGCTGTAACACCGGGTTGTGGGTGAGGCCAGAGTCCCACATGATCTGCACCTGCAGCTCCTCTGCCTTGTACATGCTTCTCTCCCTCGTACACAGAGCAGATTCCTCAATTTGGCATGTATCTCGCTCCTGCCCTCTACCAGACACTGTGCTTGACCTTCAGGGCCTTGCCTAGGTACCATCCTGTGGTTCCCTTCTACTTCTACTGTATCATCATCATCATCATCATCATCATCCAGAGAATCTAGACAGTGTATGTGATAGCTCAAGGCACAACACTAACTATTTCTAATCCAAAGTCGTAGAATCCTGAAACTCATCGTACGAGGCTCTGAGACAGAAAACAGCATTCCTGGGTCTCACAGCTAAGAAGCAGCAGAACTGGCCTTCTGACGTCAGAACCTTCTCCCAACTGTTTGGCCCTCGTACTGGGTATCACACCAGTATACATCCTTTTTTGTCATGTGCCCCATCGTGTGGTGGTATTCTGTTCACACGGCAGGGTCTTGGCCCCGCCTGCCTGGGAGCTCTTGGAGAGGAGCAGCTGTCTAATTTCTGTTTGAGCCTAAGCTCCCGCTGCAAGGGGCATACTCTGAATTTGTGGAGGAATTTTCCCAAGCCCCCCAGCACATGGCTGCCAAAAGCAGAAACCGAGGGCCGGGGGAGAACCCTGCCTTTCTGTGGCAGGACCGCTCTCCTGCCTGCCCCCCCACCTCCCAGCCCTGTGCCTAGCACACCTCAGCCGTGCGTGTGTCAGGGTTTGGCGAAGCGCCTCCCACTCACCTCTCCCTGACCGTCACAGCTCCTCACACGGTCACAGGACTTTACGGTTTGCTGGGCTGTTTCATAGCCCATCGCATTTCGTTGACATCTTTTGGTCCTTTTAGAGGTAACTAAAGCTAGAGATTGTGCTCCTGTTTGATAGATGAGTAAGCTGAGGCTCAGAGAACAAGGACTTACCTCAGTCACCCAGCAACCTTTTAATAGAGCACTGAATACCTGTGATACACTTTACATGCGTCATTTGCATGTGTGTGATTTTTATCTGTAGAAAAATTCCCAGCAGTGGAATTGCTTGGTCAAAGGTATGTGCATTTGTGGGGGGGGGGGGGGGGGTTGTTTTTTAAGTTTATTTATTTATTTAGAAAGAGAGAGAATCCCAAGCAGGCTCCACATTGCCAGTGTAGAGTCTGATGCGGGACTCGAACCCACAGACTGAGATCATGACCTAAGCCAAAGTTGGACGCCCAACCAACTGAGCCACCCGGGCATCCGCATTTGTGATTTCTGACAATATTGCCAACATGCTCTCTGCGGGAAGACTGATCTACCGTCCTGAAGGCTCCGTGGGTCACCCCTGTCCCCACAGCCTTACTAGCTCCTTCTGTTACCAGCATGGGGCCTTTTGCCATTCTGATGGATGAAAACGGGAATCTCAGTGTGCTTCCTTTCCAGTTTCTCTTATTAAAGAAGTGAGGATGAACTTTTTTTTTCCTGCGATTAAGAGCTTTTTGTGGTTCCTGTTCCCTGAGCCTTCTCTGTCCTTGGGCTTGTGCAAATTACAGTTTGATGCAACCGCCAAGTCGCCCTCCTCAAAAGGCTAGACCAGTCTGTGCTGAAACCGGCAGTGTATATGCATCCCCCCCGCCCATCTCCATCTCATGACCATTGAATGGGCTTGCCGCTCTCTGCCCCCATCCCCTTCCCCTCCTGCAACTTTTCCTCCCTCCCTTGAGCAGAAGGCCTGCCTGAGGCAACACCTGCCCTCTCCGGGCAGCCTCCCCTTTAGCCTGGTTTGTCCTGCTGGTTTTTCAGAGGCAGCTGTGAGCCAAGAAGTTAATGAGACTCTACAGCTGGACATGACCCCTTGTCCCAGGGATGCCGGTACCTTGTTCACAGGACAGAGGTGGTGACAGTGGCATCTTGGGCACTGTGATGAGAAGGCTTCACTTAGATACGGGCAGAAGTCTCGTCTGGTGGCTCGGATACAGACTAGAATTACACATCTAAAACGCAGCGGGGATTGCGCTGGGGGAAGGAGGCTTAGCCCGGTGGGGAACCTGGGGAAGGTTCGTGGCAGGGACCCTGGCCAGGTCCTTGAGGACTGACGCTTCTGCCGAGCAGAGAGGGCGTGGAGAGCACGATGATCTTGAAAGCTTTTGGCTCTGTGTTCTTTTTTACTATAAATTTGAACCAGAATTTGTACCATGGATGGGTTTTCATTAGAATGTCATCTGGCAGGAGTCTGACGCTGATTCAGTCCTGTGCTGCCCCGTTGCTCCACTTCCAGTTTGTTCGGTTTTGACAAGTAGTGATGGTATTTTGACTACATCCAGGTTTTTTCATGTAAATGTTTATCCTCTGTCATCCCTTCACCCAAATCATATTGCCGCCAACTGTAGCATCTGCCATGGTAGATGTAATTGTGGCTTCTACTCTCACCAGATCCGCTTTTCCCAGTCAGATTTCTTAAGTTTAAGTTTTGTCCAGATTTGCTTCTTACGGCCGGGGTCTTCCCACACACGGTGTCAGCTGCCGCTGTGGCTTTGTTTCTCCTCACACCTGTTGGCTAAAAAATTCATCCTGCTTAGCTAATCCAGGAGGAAACTGGGAATCATTCTCACGAGGCCTAGGACTGCTCTGCCGTTACCCGCTTCCAGGGGGTTTTCTTTCAGTCACTACATTCCGGAACTGCTCCTGTCGTTGCTTTTCTCCCCGGATAGACCACACGTGCGCTGCGTCCTCCCTGGACTGTCCCTGTTGGGGCCCAGGTCTCCCCGGTGGCAAAATGGCAGGGTGGGCCCTCTTGCCCCGGACCATCTTTGCCACATTGATGAAGCCCTGGGTCGGGAAGACGTGGAGGGGAAGGAGATGAATGAGCTGCGGCCTTCGGAGGCCCGGACCGCAGCCCCCCCACCCCCCGGCCCCCCGCTCACAGCCGCCTCTCTTGTCCGCTCTAGAACGCCTCGGACATGCCGGAGACCATCACCAGCCGGGACGCCGCCCGGTTCCCCATCATCGCCAGCTGCACGCTTCTGGGGCTCTATCTCTTTTTCAAAGTAAGTCCTTTGCCACCCGTGTGTCATTTGGCTTAAATAACTTTGTTTTGTTTTGCCCATCACAGGGGGACATGCATGTTCATTTGTAGAAACTAAAGAGCAGGGGGGAAAGTCGTAATAATCCGCCCCCAGACCGACTCCATAGACATAACGTCTGGGACTCCTTCCCAGAGTCTTTATTTCTTTTCTCCATGTAGCTGTTTTGTTTGGTTTTCATGATACCGTTTTGGTCGCACTGTACTGTTCATGCTGGGACGGGGGCCCGCCACACCTCTGCCGTACTAATTGCCTTCTTTTTTTTTTTTTTTTAATTTACCGAGGTTTGTTTTCCCAATAAAAGTTAGGCAGGCTCAGTGTTGAAAACCTGGAAAACACAGAAAAGTAAAAAGGGGAAAACAGCAGTCATCCAAAACCCCACCAGCAGAGACACTCACAGGTTCCCTCGGGAGGTGTGTCCTTGTGCTGTCCCCCAGGTGCATGGCTCTCCGCCGCCACGGCCCCGCGGCGCCCTCACTGTGTAGCTGCTGCTTTCCCGCCCCGTCAACAGTGTCCTGAGCATCCTCTCCCATGACTGCGAACTCTTTTCAGGCTTTTGTTGTTGTTTTTACATAACGTGTAAAATCTCTTCCGACTGTCAAAGGAGTAATATATGCAGACAACTGAAAGGGAGGGGCAGCGATCAAGAGGGAAAAATGCACAGAGGTGACGGTCACTGCTGATGTTCTGTCATGTCTCCTTTCAGGCTCTTCACAAGCGTGCTCTGAACCTAGTCCTGGTCCCGTTGTGACCGTAGCACTATGTCGTTTGGTGTTGCAGTAGTGCGTCCCACGCGCTCTGTTCCTGGTCCCTGAGGATCCCTCAAGAAAGACATTTAATTTCCATTTTTAAAATTTTTTTATGTTTAAATGTTTTTGTGTTGGAGAAAGACAGAGCACAGCAGGGGAAGGACAGAGAAGGAGACACAGAATCTGAAACAGGCTCCAGGTTGTTCTGTCAGCACAGAGCCCGACGCGGGGCTCGAACCCACGAACCGCGAGATCATGACTTGAGCTGAAGCCGGACGCTTAGCCGACTGAGCCACCCAGGCGCCCCTAATTTACATTTTAAAAATACATGTAGATGGTTTAAAAAAAGGTTTCTCGTCTGAGGGAAGGTGTAGGTGAGCCCTGACCTTCTCCCTAACATAGTGTCTTGTGAATCACAGGCATAGATCTACACTTATGTGAAAATTTAAAAGCGTAGATCGGTGTCAGATAAAGTGTTCTTACCATGGAGATGTTTTTCTAGCGACACGGTCACCTCTACGTCCTCCTTTTTAACAGCTGCCTGCGGTTGTATTTTGTGGCCATGGCCCTGAGGGGGTATCCAGTGCTGGGATGGCACCGTGGGAACACCGCGCACGCGGTTTCGGCCCCTGGCACGTGTTCTCAAGCGTACCTGCCGTGGGAGAACCAGGCCGCTTATCGTCTCCACTTGTAATTTGAACAGACGGAGCCAGATCCCTCCAAAAAAGGCTACGTTCGTTTTCGTTGCCTCTAACCAGAGCGTGCTGACCCCCCTGTACTCTCGCCTGCAGAGAGTAGCCTCAGAATGCTTTGCCAGCCCGTGAGTGAGTCAGAAACATAATTTTTAATCCCGGTTTGCTGTTCCATCGCTCCCCCATTGCTGGACCAGAACAGCACTTCTTAACGGTTTCAGAATCTGCCCCCCTCCCCCCAAAGCAGATCCCCCATGGCTCACCTCCAGTATCCCCCTCACTTTAAACAGAAGAGGTCACCCCAATTTTTACCCTTAAAAATAAGAGTGCAGCAAATACCATCAGCTATTCACTGATTTTCCCCCCCTGGACCTCGGGTGAAGAGTTGGATTTATTCTCTGCTTTGGTTCACAGCACACAATAATCTGTCTGTGCCAGGCTCACCCCTCACCCCGAGTGCCCGCCTCCATTTCCCACCTTCATCGCCCTCTCCACGAACAGCATCTGCTCTGACGCGCTGGCTTTGTGTCCTCAGATGTGTGTCTCCTTGTAACACGTGTGGCGTTAGTGTATCTGTGTGTCCCAAGAGTCCAGCCTCCCTGGGTAGACCTGGGCAGCACTTCTCCCTGTTGGCTTTCCCGCTCCCCGTGCTTTTGAGATCTCCCTACGCCCGGCCCATTGCCTCCAGCTTGGCTGTTGGCACATACTTCTCAAGTCTCCGCCGTGCTGGGTGCCGGGGTACATACCCAGGCCCTTGCCTCAAGCCCTCCTAACGTCTTCAGTGCTTAGGATGCTTTCCGTCGGCTGGGTGCCCTCAGACAGGCGTTTCTGGCGGCAGAAGTCATGAGCATTTTTCTTTAAGGCTCTGGATGCTCGGCCCGTGCCCCTCTCCAGGCAGATAGGCCCCAGCCCGCCCTGTGCCAGCGGACACAGCAGACCTCTCGCCCAAGTCTCTGGAGGCCCGCGCTGAGGTCTAGGTCTCCAAGAGGCCGCTGCCTGGACAGCACAGCCGGCGGCTTCCCGCCGGGCTCCAGGCCCACAGCTCGCTGAGTGGTTTGCCGGACGGGCGGGCTGGGACGGAGAGAGAGTTTAGTTCGTAACATTTTTCCCTGTCCTACCTTATCCTACGTCACTTAAAACTGATTGTTTCGAGGCAGCTTATAAAAATCATACCCGACAGTGTAAGTCAAAGAAGTAAAGGAAGACATTGGGGGTGAAGGAGGAAATAACAGCATAAAAGGAAGCCTTGGCGAAGGACCACACCCTGACCCCGGGCTCTACACTTGAAGACGTGGGCTCCTGTGAGAGTGGCTCTGAAACCGGCGTGGCTGTGAGTTCCCAGCAGTCAAAGCACAGAGAGAGCCAGGCCTGGTGCACCGTTCTCCGGCCACACGGTCAGGCCCCCTGGGCAGGTCAGAGTTGCAGCCGGAGGCATCTCCCCACGGGCCCACGTGGAGGGCACACACCAAGAGGTCCACCACATCTTCCCAAAACGTGGCGCACGCGCCTGTGAACTTCGTTCATGGGGCGTTTTCTTTTCCTCGTCACACCGTAAGCCGCTGCTCTGCTTATCCACTCATTCTGCAAACATTTATTGAGTGCCTGCTGTGTACAAGGCCCAGAATGAGAAAAACAGCTGGCCCGTCCCTGCCCTCAGGGAGCTTCTTATTGGCTGGTGGAGGTGGACGCCAGTCCGTCACCTCAGTAAACGTGAGGTTACGGTCCTGAGGAGCAGGAACAAGGCCTGTAGCACCAGGAAACACGGAGGAGCCAGCCTGGCTAGTGGGAACCTCCGCTTCTGCCCCCCCCCTGCCACCGCCGCCTCCACCTCAGACAGCAGCGCCTCCGTCTCCCTCACTGCTCCCCCAGACCCCGGCAGCTGTCCTTCCCCGGCCGGCCCCTCAGCACGTCCCGCTTCTCCCGGTCCAGAGCAGAGCTGGAATCTGGCTGCTGCTTGCCCCTTCCCTCCACCCCCCAGCCGGGGGCACCATCCTCTGCCCACCAGGCTGTGCAGTGCCCCCCTCACCCGGCCGTCTGCCTCCACCTTTGCCCTGTGCAATCTGTCTTCCACACGGCAGCACAGGGATCCCCCCAGGCCGTCAGATCACGTCACAGCCCTGCCCTCAGCCTCCAGTACCAGCCTGTCTCACCCAGAAGAATCTATTTCTCCTCACGGCACTGCGGGGTTTCTCTCCCTCTTACCTTCCCAGCTTTATCTCCCGGCACCATCCCATTACTCCCTCAGCTCCAGGCTCATGGGCCCTCACTGTTCCCCATACACATGAGCAGCGTACCCACCTCAGGACCTTTGCACACACCCTCACCTCTGCCCCAAATGCTCCCTGCTCCCACCCCAGTATCCTCACAGCAGCTCTCTTGCTTCGCTAAGTTTCTACTCCTGAACAAGAGGAGTATCTTCTCATTGGGAGGCTTTCCCTGGCCTCCTGTCTAAAAGAGCGGCTCTCCCCTCTTCTCTCCGTCTCCTTGCCCTGCTCTGCTTCTCTTCTGAGCAGCATTGCCACCTGACAATATATTGCACATGTGGCTCTTTTGGGATCCTTTGGCACCCAGACTCCATGAGGGCAGGGACTCGTGTGCCTCATTCCTTGCTGTGTCCCCAGCGGTTTGCACAGTGCCGTGCACATAGTAGGCAGTCATTGTGAGCTGAATTGATGAGGGGTGGTCGTACCCAGGAGAGCTGCTCCGAGCCGAGAGCTAAAGAAGGAAGAGTGGCCTAGGCGAGGAGAGAAGAGCGTGTGCACAGGCAGGCCGCCTGTGCCGGGGCTCTGGCGCAAACGAGGCCCTGCAGAACGGCCGCCGCGACCACAGCAAGTAGGAGAGCAACGTGGCGTGAGCCGCAGCCGAGACGGTCCACAGTGACTGTCGGTGGGGGTGAGGGCCGAAGTGAGGGTGTGAGTCTGGAGTTTGTGACAGCGAGGCTATGAGCAGCATGGGCAGACAGGTGTTTAGACAGACTCTGTACCAGCCTTCTTGTGAGTGCTGGTGCCCCTTTGCCCCATATCCGGGCTACAAACCCTTCTAGAAACAGACTCAGTAGAGGGTGCAGGGAACACGGGGTGAGATGGTAGAGCCTTCGCGGGCCCCTGAATCCACGACAGCGACGGCTGGCTTCGGGACACTGGGAAAGGGAGCTGGACAGTGAGACCGAGAAGCACAACAGGGCCCGTAGCCATAACTTCCAGCCATCGCCCCAGGAAGAGTTGTCCAGAAGCACATAATGTAGAGGATGGAGCAGAGCACGAGTGACTTGTAACTAGTGTGCTCCAGGCCTTGGTGGCCGCCGTAGGGCGCTCCCTAGATTTGGGGGCAAGGAGAAGGAAGCTTGGAAGAGTGCGTTCTGAGGTTCAAGCGGCCGCCTTGGGACTCCGCACCCCAGACCATCCTCCCCCGTGATTCCCACGCGAGGACTCTGAGCACAAATCTATTGCCTGTCTCCAGGTCGCGGAGCCACCGAGCCCAAATGTACAGACCCCTTTGGGAGTGCGTCTGGAGGCCCGAGCTTCCTCCCTTCCATAGCTCAGGAGCTAGAGGGCCCCCAGCCCTCTCGGAGGCTCCTCCTGACACCGTGTCCTAGCTCCAGAGGGTGAGACCAGCCTCCCGAAGGGAAGCGGGGGCTCTGGTGTCCTAGCCACTGGCAACCCTGACTTCCTGTTTCTGTTTTTATTTCTGCCTCAGATATTTTCCCAGGAGTACATCAACCTCTTGCTGTCCATGTATTTCTTCGTGCTGGGGATCCTGGCCCTGTCCCACACCATCAGGTCAGAAGGCATCTCTGCAACATTTGAAGCAGCTTTCTCAGGAACCAGTACAGGGTCTTGGATGAGAACATGACCTTTGGCGTCATTCAGAGCCAGGTTTGAATCCTGGCTGTAAAACCCAAGGGCCTCTTTCCCCTGTGTGGCATCGCGGGTGACCTAGAGCAAGACCCTTAACCCCTGGGGGGCACGGTTTCCTGCCATCACGGTCGTGGGGAGAGTTACTTGTGAGCAGTGACGTGATGTCAGTCGTCACACTGCTGAGGTGGGTGATGCCAGTGCCACCTGCCCGGTGTCGTAGGCGGCCGTGCCCCGAGCCCCGAGCCTGGCCTCACACGTCATGAGAGAGAGGCAGTGCAGGCAGAAGAGTGCCGGCTCTGGAACTTGGTTACCTGAATTTGAATCCAGACTCTGCTACTTAATAGTGACTTCGGGGCCGGATATTTCATCTCTCTGGCCTCCATTTCCTCACGTGAATTTGGAGGAGAATAACGGAACCTTCCTCGTGGGTCACACGGAAAGCTCTTAGCATAGTACCTGGCACCTGCTGTGCCAGTAACAAGTGTCGTTCCCGTTGTTAGCTGTGCTGATCTGCCAGGCCGCTTTTTGAGGTTAGTTTTGCTTTTAATCCTGCGTTATCTTCAGAAACAGAAGCTCAAAGAGATTAAGAGATTCACTAGAATCATGCATTGGATAAGCAGCAGAGCCACGATTCAAACCCAGGTCTGGGTGACCCCAGAAGCCCATCTCCCCACCACCACCCTGCTCAGACTGCCACATGCTTAAGTCTGTTCCATGGGGATGGAGGACCCGGCCAGGGAGCCTCGGGGGGTGCTGTTAACGGACAGGCCAGCCCTCCCTGTGTTGTAAGCATTGGGCATCCCTGTCCCTGCTTCCTACTTGGAAGGTGTGTCCCCGGCCCATCCCCTCACTTGTGACTGCAGAAGTGTCCCCCCACCTGTTGTCATCCGGTCCCTTGGGGTGGTGCAGCCTCAGGTTGAGGACAGCAGACCAGGGAAGTTCCAGAGGAAGGAACTCGATTTGAAGTCATCTCTGAAGGGTGGAGAACCTGGGAGAGGCGCAGAGGCTGGGGGAGGCCGGGAGCCGGCAGGTCTGTGTGCACTAAGGGCACAGTCACGATGTGTCCACGGTAGTCCGAGAGAGAGCTAGGGAGGGAGCACTGGGCCTGTTCACGGAGGCCATTGAAAGCCAGCTGAGTGTGGCCTCACTCTCTAGGCACGCTGGCCGGACAGCGTGGTCGTCGGGAGCCTGGGTCAGGACACAGCTGGCCCCACACTAGGGCCAGTGCTGCCCACTCTGTGTACCTGGTGTGAGCTTCTCAAGCCGTCTGAGCATCCGTTCCTTCACCCGTGAGACAGAGACGCCGCGGCCCCGGCTCATGGGGGTTGTGGGAAAGATGGAGTGGCCGGTCTGGGGCCTGGGGAACGGGGCCGCGCACACCATGAGCTGTGCTTCTGGCCCAGGGCCCCAGACTCGAACTCTGGTTCCTCTGACGGAGCTCAGTGTTGTCTTCAACCGTACCTACCCTTTACCCTCAAAATCTTGTTCCGGCCATCTTACAAGGGGTTTTATCCAGCCCCCGTCCTAAAAAATGAAGGCTCAGAGAACCTACCGGAGTGACCTGCACCTACAAGAGAGTGGCAGACCTGGTCTCAAAGGGCAGACCTTTCTATCTGATGGATCTGGGGTGGGGGCAGTCACCTCCAGGCACTGGGGCCCCCGCCTTCCCCGTGCGGATTAGGATCCCCCCACCCGTCTCACCCCTGCATCTGTGAGAGGCTTGAGATTCCCAGGCTTCCCCGTGGCCCAGCCCCCACCTCCGAGTGAGAACCCCGTGTATATTGTCTGTCTATCTAATTGGTAACTAATTAACTAATTGGTAATTTTGACTGGTAGAAATTACTATGGGAGTAGAACCGGCAGCAACCGGAAGTGCATGTGCTGAAATACGACAGTGACTCAAACTTCAATGGAGGGGTCGTTTTCTTGATAAAGTGGAGAGCACGGTATTGGTCATCTGGGAAAGCCCGACATCCTAAAGCTGACAGATGACCAGGGGCAGGCAGGGTGCTCGCCACACAGGGTCAGGGCCGTCCGCTGAAAAGCAGTGGCATGAGAGAAATTGCTTTCAAAAATTTACACAGCAAGGAACTGGTCAGATGCGATTCATTTTAGCAGAAAGAGAGGCGGGCATACTTTAATCGTGGCTGTTTAGAAAGCTAAGCTAAAGGTTGAAGTTCTTTTTCTTCGTCAATCAAATTGTTTCCTCAAACACTCTTCCCAAAGAAATTCTCCAGTGTCGTCAGCATTTCCAGGAGCTGTTTATATCCACAGACTTGGAGTCAGAGCTCTGACGGGATTCAAACCAGAGGGTCTGAAGGTGGGAGTCAGGGATGGTGCGGTTCCGAGGGGCCATGTGACCACCGGGATTCACAGCTGGTGGGAGCAGACGGGGTTTTGAGCCCAGGTCTGTCCCGGCTTCGTAGCCTATATCCTTTCAGTTGGGCAAGAGTAAAAGGGAAGCAGAGTCTGGAGAGGGGGGCCTGGCTGGCCCCTTGAAGCAGTCACGCGGTCCCCAGAGGACCGGGCAGGAGGTAGACCTGCTGAAGCGCTGGAAGAGCCCGCGCCGAAGCCGGCTCAGCCCTGGGAGGAGATTCTCATGGATCCTTCCACCACCGCTGCCATCCCCTGGCCTGCCACCTGCCTTCACCTTGTACGGCCACCGGGACTCAAGCCCACACCGCCGCCCTTCCTGCCAAGGGGACCTCAGCTTATTTTTATCATCTGTGAGCTCACACCCCATCCAGCTGACCTTTAGAGGGAAAAGGGCCCGTGAGGCCAAAATCCGCCACCCCACGAGGAACAGGCCAGTTTTACTGCCCCTCGCTTTCCACTCCCAGGGGAGAAGGGCACCAGGATGTGGTTTCCCAGCAGGAAGTGGTGACCTTTAGGTTTGATGTGAGCCGTCAGGGACCGGAAAGAACCTCCGCCTGCTACAAGAGTCTGCATTCAGAAGCGGGCAGCAGGCGTGTGTGGACCAGCTGCCTCGCAGGCACAGGCCTGTGCTGGGTGGGGGTGAAGGTGATGAGCACGACCCCTGCTCTCAAGGTCAGGCTCACCCTCCAGGTTGCTTGGCTCTTGTCCTGCGTCCTCCAGCGGCCCTTCTTTTTCTCAGGATAACCACGTCCTCAGTCTAGAGACTTCCTCCTTGAAGTCGAAGCTGCAGTTGAGCTTACAGGCTGCCACACATTCATCCTAAGAGAAAGCTATTGTGTTCTAAGTGAAGAGAGCATTGCACAGAGCAGTTAAGTAACTTTCCCAAGGTCACGCAGTTCATCAGCGGCAGAGTTGGGATTCAAATCCAGGAAGTCTGGCTGTAGAGTCCGTGCTCCCAGCCCCTGCCCTCCACTCATTCCCAAGCTCAGCATCAAGCTCGTCGGGAAGGGGCCGAGCTGCGGTGAAGGGCTCAGCTCCTCAGCCTCTCTCTGCCCCTGCTTCCAGCTCTGGCCCAGGCTCTCCCAAAAGTGATTCAGCAGATGGGGCTAAAAGTAGCTTCCAGCCTCACCTGCCCCAGCTTCTGCCCCCACCTCTTCAGAGCCTCCGGTGGAAGCCTGCGCCCAGCTCTGCCCTTGTGCCCACCACACCTCTGTTCCCAGAGCCTCTTGTTCACGCCACAGCCCTGCACAGGCCTGGAATTGGCTGTTTGACAAGTGGGGCGACTGAGGTCCTAAAACCATTCTTAACTCCACGTCTCCTTTCTCCGACCTCCAGGGTCTCAGAAAGGGAGCTCCCTTTCCCCACCTTTACTGCTGGGCCCTGGGCACCTCTTGGCCTGCCTCTCTCTACCTACCGGTTGGGAGCCCCGTTCTGGATTTGCCCATCTTGTGTCGCCAAATGCTTTTGAGCTCAGGCTCTGGACAAGTGCTGGCGCTGATGGATCCTGCCAGTTCTTACCTCCCTGCTGGGGGGCCAGAGCTGGGCTCAGCCTCTCCCCTGCCTTCTCTTACATCTTGACAGCAGCCCCTCCAGACGATGATATTGTTGCTTCAACATACAGCTGGGAAGATGAGCCACCGAAGTGAGTTGCCCCAGGCCACACAGCCTGGGGGATGACACAGTAGTCTGCCTGGGCCACCCCCAGGGCCAGGCTGGGCGAAGAGGTCCTTATCTGCTCCTCTTTTTCTGAAGAAGATCCAGAAGAGACTTTTCGTTGCCTGCCTGGCCAAGGCGCAGAGTATACTGCATGGTCACACGGTTTTTCCGTAGATGAGGCTAAGCCCATCAAGTCCTCACAGAAGAAGTGAATGTGAGGTGCTTCCCCCCACCACCCACCGTGGGGCTGTGATTCATCTAGTTAATTGAGTCCAGCTGAGTTTATAAAGATCCAGGCCTGACAAGTCGTGGAGTCAGGGATAGGCAGTAACCATCAGGTCATCTTACCTGATAGGTCTGGAAGGGAGTCCAAGAATATGCGCTCTTGATAATGGACTCTCGCGGAGACAGTGAGCGGCCCAGGCTTTGGCCCCTGTTGCTGTCCTAAACATGCATTTTACACGGGAGTCTGCCCCTGCTTCGTGTTTCTTGGACGATAACTAAGAGGCAGTACGGAAGCACTAGGAGTCTGGAGGCCTGGGTTCAGGTCTCAGCTCACGTGTTGACCCTGAGCCCTCTCTGAGGGCCTCTGTTTCCATCACCAACTCCTCCCCATCAGGGCAGCTGTAAGGGTGCCAGAAGGCAAGGGCTGTGAATGGGTGCCTCTGGGGTGCTGTTGGGGCTGTGACTGCCCATGGGGGCCGGTTTGCCAACCTGGTTTGTCTTTCCTTCCAGCCCCTTCATGAATAAGTTTTTTCCAGCCAACTTCCCAAATCGACAGTACCAGCTGCTCTTCACGCAGGGCTCTGGGGAGAACAAGGAAGGTCAGTGCTGCCCGCTTTCCCTTGCCTTAGGGAATCTCCCGCCTCTGTTCCCCTTTGTCTCCAAATCTGGGGCTCTCCGGTAGAGCGAGTGATGGAAAAGGCGGGCTCTGGAATCACCCTGCCTGGGTGCCCATCCATGCTCTGCCGCTTCCTACACGTGGGACTCTGGGTGAACGCCTTTACCTCTCCGAGCCTTGGGTGTTTTCTTGTTGTTGTGGTTGTTTGTTTGTTTTTTTTTTAATCTGTGGAATGAAAATGATAATCTAGTCCCTCCCTCTGAGGCATGTAGTTAGGACTGCGAGCCCTTGATGAGGGGAGCACTCAGCACACCGCCTGGCTCACAGCAGCGCTCAGCAAAGCTGGCTGCCCTGGCTCCTTGTATCATACCCGTTTTTAGTGGGATTACTCTCCCACCAAGGACTTAGAAAGAGGGTTCTCTGGCTTTAAAAAAACAGAGGACTATGGAAACTTGGGGAAAGCCTGGGGTTTGGGGATCATTCGGGTATCATTTCAAGAATTCTAACAGCATTGTCAGCGTGACCAGATGGAAAGTATTTCCAGCGTAAAAGTCTGAGATTGTGAATAGCACTCACTGATGGGCACCTAGCACATTCAACCTTGGCCCTAGAGAGCAGTGATTGTCTGTCATTCCTTCCTGCATCTCTGGTGCATCTGTGCCCGGTAGATGATTGTTGAATTAAAAAATAAGGCTATGCTCACACCACGGCGTCTTTGTGGTCCCAGGGAGGGAGAGGCCGCTGTATCATGGGCCCATTTTAGCTACAGGGCAAGGCAGAAGAACGTGGCCATGAGCTAATTGGCCTCGTGTCCAGTTAAACATTGCCAGGTTGCTGTTACCACAGAGGAGAGAACAGAAATTGGGGCCTACCGGCAGTCCACTCCACTCTGGAATCTGAAAGAAATGGCCGCACTCAGTGACCATGGCGAGCCCCACCGCCTCTGTGGGCTTCCTCACTAGGAATGCTGGGAGTGATGGAGGGCTGCCAGCAACCTTCTCGATTTCCTTCGGTGGCAAAGTAGATTCCTGAATGAAGTGGGACCTAGCTAAAGACCTGGGCTCGGGGGCAGCTGGCGTTGACTGAGCACCCACTGTGTGCCAGGCACTGTGCTGAGTGCTTGCTCGGGACCCTCTCGCGTGCTCCCCAGGGCAGCTCTCAGGGAGGTGCTGCGACCCCCTTTTTTACAGAAGAGGAAACCGAAGCTCAGAGAGGGAACTGCCTCCCCCAAGGCCCCCCAGCTGCTAGTGCGGTGTGTGTGCGTCCAGCACCTCCTGCCGACCCTGTGCCAGGCCTGAGTTCTCTCTGGGCCTCCAGTCCCTCCCCAGGAGGTGGGGAGGGGAGGGTGCTGGGGAGGCTCTGACAGTGCCCACAGCCATGCCCTCCTCCGTCCAGGGGCTGACAGGTGGGAGGGGCAGCCCCGCCCCGGGGAGTGGACTTACCCGGCCTCTCTGCCCAGAGATCATCAATTATGAGTTTGACGCCAAGGATCTGGTGTGCCTGGGCCTGAGCAGCATCGTGGGCGTCTGGTACCTGCTGAGGAAGGTGAGGAGCGGGGGGCCAGGGGGCAGGGGCACAGGTGGAGGCTGGGCACATGGCTGAGCCCCCTCTCGCCCCCTCCCCCAGCACTGGATCGCCAACAACCTCTTTGGCCTGGCCTTCTCCCTCAACGGGGTGGAGCTCTTGCACCTGAACAACGTCAGCACCGGCTGCATCCTGCTGGGCGGGCTCTTCATCTACGACGTCTTCTGGGTGAGTCAGGCAGGGAGGCAGGGGGCACCTCTCGGCCGCCTTGAACGTCCCTCTGGCCCTGGTGGCGAGCGAGACCCTGGAGCGGGTCTTCTCTGGGCCCACTTGCCCTCAGCTGTGAAACAGCGAGAGAACAGATTCCCCACTCGGCTGAGCGCCCACACGGTGCCCGGTGCCTTCCAGCCCCTGTCCCCTCTTTCTTCTGGTGGCCCTGGCACGGCGCTTCCCGTGTCTTCCCAAGCAAGTGGATGGAGACTCGGAAGTTCAGGCAGGGGCGGGTACTGCTGACGAATAGGCCCGGTGGGGACATGGATCTGAGGACAGAGGCTGCTGTTGGCAGCACACGCTGGCACGCACCAGCCCGGGGGTGGAGGGGCACCTGCCGCGCACACTCCCCACAGGCATTGCTGAGGGATCAAGGTCAGCCTGACTTCGGTGCTCTTTCCCTGGCCTCACACAGTCTCTTTCCTCCTTAAGTGGGTGAGCCCTGAATGAGCAGGAGGCCTGGCTGCGGCCATGAGAGGCCCTTTTCCAGCTTCTTCCAATTGCCCGTTTATTGCCCAGAACCAGGGGCCCCGTGAGGTGTCCGTGTTCGGTGGCCACCTCATCTGGGCTCCATGGCCACTCTGTAGCACCTCCTCATGCCCCGCCCCTCCCTGCGGATCTCCGGCAGCACCGCATCAGGGACCCCTAGGACAGCCGCCCTTTCCCACCCGGCCCTCGCCTCCCTCCAGACTCCTGTCTTCTCCTCCTAGGTGTTTGGCACCAATGTGATGGTGACAGTGGCCAAGTCCTTTGAGGCACCAATAAAATGTAAGTGACTACGTCCTCTGTGGGGAGCCCTTGGCTTCCGCCTCATGGCCCTTCCCCTCGGGGTCCCTGGTTTGGTCGGTACCTCTCCCGTGGCTCCTCCCCATGCACCTTCTCCTCCTCCCAGCTCTCCTGCGTCTCCGGCTGGTCTCTTTCCCCTCTTTGACTCCTGTGGCCGTGTTCGTGCACAACTGCCCTCTCCCCGGGCCCTGGCGTCCGGCCACTCGGGCCCAGTGTAGGGTGACACGGGATGAGCTGGAGGGGAGCCAGCAGAGAGGGGACGTCTATCACAGCCTGTGGCGTGGCCTGCAGGGTCCCTCCAGGGAAGGAGAGTCCACGCTGAGCCCCGAAGCCTCACCGGGTGCCTTTAGTAGCTAGCCATGGGCGCCCTCCGCCCCAGGCGGCCCACTGCTCAGGCTCTTTCTCCGTTGTAGCTGCCCGTTATTTGTAAATAGGAGAGCGCCTAGCTGCAGGCACCTAGGCCTCCGTGAGCAGCGTGTAGGCTCCGTGAGCAGCACTGGGACTTCATCTCACGCTAGGGCAGAGCGTCTCAGGAGGGAGTCAGTGGCCATCACGGGGTGGAGTCCTCAGGATCTGGCTTGCTCCAATGTCCACACCACCGTCTTCGGCACACCCTCCTCTCCCAGGCTCATCACTTCATGGTCCCCACCGGCGGCCACAGCCCCTAGCACCAACCCCTCACACCGCAAGCCCACTCAAAGCCCACAGCTTTGAGTTTAAGACTCGTACCACTCAGTCACCTCCTGGGACCCCGAGACCCAAAGAAGAAGATGGGATGGGTCGGGCTGGTGGCAAGGAAGAGGGGTGAGTCCCCGTGGGAGGGCATCGTCACGGGAAGTGAGCGCCAGGGGCCCTTGGCAGCCAAGGAGAGGCCAGCCTCAGAGAAGCAAGAAATAACTGTCCGTCTCACAGTCAGACCCTCCACTACTGCACGCCGGCCTCCATGAGCTAGATGGGCTTCTGGCCATCCCTGCTCCCAGATGCTATGGTCCCGGCTCAGAGAACCCGAGGAAAATGAGTTTCTGCCAGCTTTGGCTTGAATGAACCCATGGGGCCCAGCCCGGCCCGTGAGCCAGGCCCTCCCACTGGGGAGACGGTACCACGATGGACAGGCCTGGGTCACTGCCCTCCTGGGGGTCTGGGAGCCGGGTATTTGAATTGGCCGCCCCCCAGGACTGAGGGTGTAAAGCCAGGCGGCTCTCCAGCAGGAGAACAGATGCTGGGCCAGCCAGAACCGCAGCTGGGCCCATGTGCTGGGACAGACGAAGCCAGCCGGGCTGCCAGGAAAGCTGTCACGGGGGACGAGCACAGGCTTACCAAGCAAGCAGGGGCAGTTTGCAAAGGGCAGAGGCACAGAACTGCATGGAGGGCCCTGGGAGCAGAGGATCAGGGAGGGGACATGGCTGAGTTTAGGGGAGTAGCAGAAAAGAGGCCAGAGTGGGGGAGTCAAGGGTATCATGCCAAGAGGCCTGGACTGCCCAGTGGGCAGTGAGTGAGCCACCGGAAGGCTCTGAAGAAGGCAGTGGCACTGTCGTACTTGGGTTCCGGTGTGGGGAGAAGGCCCATTGCCCTCCCCCACTAGGCCTAGAGCTCGGGAAGGATGGCAGAGTGGTTAAGTCAGGCTGCCTGGTCTAGAATCCCAGATCTGACACTTGTTGGCTGTGTGGCCTTAAGCAAGAGACTTCACCTCTCTGGGGCCTGGTTTCCCCACGTGCCGCTTAGAATTGAATGGTAGGTGGCAGAATTGGAAAGATGGAATGAGTAGGTCTGTAAGTCACTGTGACTGTGCATTCAGGGTGGGTAGGAGTAGGTGGGGAAGGGCCTCCGGGTGTTCACTAGGGAGCCACGAGCTTACCTGAAACCCCCAGTTCACCTCTACTTCCGCATCAGTGGCCGGAGCTGGGCCACGTGACCACCCCTAGCTGGAGGGGAAGTCAGTAATTCAGGGACCAGGGCTGTCCAGATTGTCTTAGCCTGTGCCACACTTGTCCGTCGCCTGGGAAGGCTCCCCCCGCCCCCCCCCCGAGTCAGAGCTGGGTGAGTAAAGAAGGCATGGGGTGGGGGCCCTGGGTGGCTCAGTCTGTTAAGTGTCCGTTTGGCTCAGGTCATGATCTCACAGTTCATAAGTTTGAGACCCACATCGGGCTCTGTGCTGACAGCTTGGAGCCTGGAGTCTGCTTCAGATTCTGTGACTCTGTCTCTCTCTTCCTCTCCCCTGCTCACACTCTGTCTCTCAAAAATAAAAAAACATTTAAAAAGTTAAAGAAAGAGAAAAAAGACGACATGGGGTGATAGTTAACAGTGTGGGCAAATCATCTGATTCTCTCACAGCCTTATGGGGTCAGTTCTGTTACACCTGTTTCACAGATGAGAAAATTAAGGCACAGAGCAGTTAAGTAACCTGTGCAAAGCCACACAGCAGAGCCAGACTGCATCAGTCTGACCCTGAAGCCCATACCTAAGCGCTCTTCTGCTTGCAAGATGCTACGGATGAAATGTGGTTACAGCCACCTCTTGCCATAACTGGACACAGAAGGAGGCATTTGTCTCAGTCTGTATTTTTATAAACAAGTGGGTCGGCAGGATTTTTGCATGGGGGGCTTTAAGTAAAGAGTGCGTAGGAGTGTGGCCTTTTTTGTCTGCCATATCCAGAAAGATCCTGTGGCCGGGGCTCCCCTGGCTGCGGCGAGACGGAAAGCCTTTGAGATGTCAGCACGGCATGGCCTCTTTGGTCTCTTTTATACATGCAGCTTTAGGGTCAGTCCCACTTAACCAAAGGGTTCCGTAGCTATCGGAGGCCACCGACATGGTACAGTGTGTGAGTTCTGGCTTAACAGGCAGTTAACGTATAGTCTGCACGATCCTAGATTCCTCGTCTATCCAGCTGTGATTCCAGATGGAGACTTAGCCGTTCGGCTTCTCAGCATCCTCTTACTTCCCCTGCCCTCTTAAATGCAGGTGTGCGTGTTGCGTGCAACCAAGGTGGGCGGCTGGGAGGTGGTGTGAGCTGGGCTTTCACCAATTCCTCGTACCCCCGCCTCTCCCCACAGTGGTGTTTCCCCAGGACTTGCTGGAGAAGGGCCTCGAAGCGGACAACTTCGCCATGCTGGGACTCGGAGATATCGTCATTCCAGGTGACCGGGCGGGGCGGGGGGGAGGGCACAGTGCAAGTGGGGGAGGGGCTTAGGGGCAGGGGAGGAGCACCGTGAGACAGTGTCACCCACTGGGAACTGGAGGGGTGAGACCAGGCGAGTCCAGACACCCACCTGCTGGGTCAGCCGGGGTCTTGGCACGCACTGTAGAGCACCAGTCACGTGCCTGGCCCCGAGTGGGCGCCAGAGGGACAGCAACAAGCGGGACTGTCCTCAGAGCTTCTGGTCTGGCTGAACAGACTTTGCTCCAGGACTGCGGAAGGGCCTGTGACAGACTGTAGCCTATCCCGTGAAAAACCCGTTTCACGACGCTCCTCATACCTACACACGTGCGCTCCCCCTGCCAGTGTTTACGGGTGTTACCAGTGTGCTGCCCGCAGCCCCTGTCCCCAGCTCCATGGAGAGTGCGCTTGTCCCCCGCTTGTCCACGTGAGCTGACCTGTGGGCCGTCTACATGTGGATGCTCATCAGTGCACCCGTGGCGGGGGGACCCACGGCCTTGCCTTGGGGCGCTAGTGGCCAAACGACCAGTCAGGAGACCCCGGGTGGAGCCGAGCTGCTGCTCTGTGCATCACTGAGGTGGCTGTGCCCGGGGTGCATGTATCTGCAGGCCTGGGCCTGGTGACAGGTATCCAAAGGGCATACCTGTTGCTGTGGTCCAGGGGCTGAGACTCAGAGGATCAAAGCACCCTGGGCGCTTGCTTCAAAGAAGGAGCAAACGAAAAGCCCACCTGTCTTTCACTCTAAGAAGTCAAGGCAGTTCTGACTGCCCAGGGTGGTAAGGGCACTCGCATCGTGACACTTGGGTTTTGTGTGGCGGCAAGGCAGAGGCGTTCCCTTTTACCTGTGAGGAAACTGAGGCTCAGGAGTAAGTGGACTTCCACAGTCTCACACGCTGCCGGGGGCCAGGGCCGGGACTCAGATCAGGGTGTCCACAGAAAGGGCTTCCCTGTCAGAGCTGCCCCACACCAGTAATGACGGCAATCAGGATGATCACCACGGCCACCAGTTGTCAGGCACCTGTTTCGTGCCTGCCACCGTGCTGGTGATTTTCATGCTCCCATCTGTGCTGTTCCTGGCAGCCCGGTGAGCCACAGGGTATTTCCATTTTATAGATGAGTTAACCGAGATTCAAGGAGACTTGCTCAGGTTCCTGGGCACATGGGGCTATGGTCTTGAACTTGCGAGTTTCCATAACTTGCAGTGCTGGGAGGCAGGGAGACACAGCTCCGTCAGAAGAAATGGAATCCTGGAAGGCAGCTCACTGTGCAGGACACGGGCTGCCCCAGGCACCCCCCAGACTTCCCCGGTATCCTTGTTGGCTGTCACTCTGGACTTGAGGCATGCACGGGGCGTCACTGCACGTCCCTGGGTGTCTGAGGCTTTGAGCAATGTCTACAGGTGAGCGTTGGTGACACCCTCCCAGTGTCCCAGTAATGCTCTTCAAAGGGTAACAGGTTGCTGTTGACCATTGTTTCGAGGACCAGGTGCATTGCTAGGAGAGCAGTTGTAGAATTCAGCCGCGGGGGACACTGGGTTCCCAGCTTTGCTTCCAGAAAGGCAACATGAATCTTCTCGCTCCACCCGCCCGCCCCTTCTCACACACAGCTTCATGGTTTTCAGGAAGGATTAACTCATTCCCTGATTTAAAATTAGTCCTGCATCAGGCCGCCTGGCTGGCTCAGTCAGCAGAGCGTGCGACTCTTGATCTCGGGGTTGTAGGTTCAAGCCCCACATTGGGTGTAGAGAGATTGGTTAAGGGTGGAATCTTTTAAAAATATAAGTAAATAATAAAATGAGTCATAGGTTGCTGCTCGGTGCTTCTGATCAGCACAGAATGTTTTGGTTCTCAAGAGCCAACTCGCAATATGTGAGATTCAGCCCTTGCCCTGTCTGAGCCCAAAGACCAGTAAGGGAGACAGACAGCGGTGTGTGAGCAGCATCCAGAGGCTGGGCCAGCTGGCTGCGTCTCAGGGGCTCTCTGGATTTGGGGGTGCTGGGCTGGGTTTTCATGTTTTTTTTTTTAATTTTTTAAATGTTTTATTTATTTCTGAGAGAGAGACAGTGTGAGCAGGGGAGGGTCAGAGAGAGAGGGAGATACAGAATCTGAAGCAGGCTCCAGGCTCTGAGCTGGCTGTCAGCACAAAGCCCGACACAGGGCTAGAACCCACGAACCGTGAGATCGTGACCTGAGCCGAAGTGAGGCGCTTAACCGACTGAGCCACCCATCCGTTTTGAAATGCGGATAGGAGTGCAGTGGGTAGGCAGAGTTCATCCTCTCCTGCACTCCCTCCCCAGAGCCTTCTGATGATCTCCTTGCTCCTACTCCCTCCCAGCAAGCAAGTGCCACATGAGTTATTTTCAGAATCTGTTGAGGTTTTCCCCCCTGCTTGTACTTTACTGCTTCCATGCGTTCCCTTAGTCAGAGTAGAGACCCAGCCCCTCCCTGTGCGCCACGGCCCTGCATGGCTGGTCTGTCCCTTGCATCTCCTGCTCTGGGCTGCGCGTACCCTCTTTGGCGCCCTGACCCGTGCCACAGCGCCGGCCCCTCTTCCCTCTCCCTGGCGAGTGTCACTTCCTCAAAGAAGCCTTCGTTCCCCTTTCCCACTCCTCCTAGCCTGGCGTATCTCCTGCTGGTTCCCGTGACACGGAAAGCACCCTTTCACGTTCCGGCATTTCATTACTGTTTGAGCAGCCTGTCCGGCTCCTGCCGCCTCAGCTGAGCTCTGTGTGTCCCCTGCTCTTGCTTACTGTGGCCTACGGTGCCTGGTGCTCAGTACACATTCGGGTGGGCGGGCCCAGTGTGACTGTGTGGTGCTGTGAGGTGCCAGGCCAGCGTGGGCCCAGACCAAAGCAAACTCCTGGGACTTTCTCATTGTTCTAAGTGGCCCGACGGCAGAGAAACAGGATTTCTGCCGGCAGGTGGCAGTGTTGGCCACACCCTTGGCCCCCAGTGATTGCTCCAGGACTGGGAGCCCGAGGTTGGGGACCCAGTTTCGTGTTAGTTTACTACCCCCACGCCCTCCCCCCTGCGCCTCCTTATCCCAGACGGGGGGCTCTGTCCCCGAGCCTTCCCAAGTGCCGGCTTCCCTGCCACCAACTAACCCTGGCTCTCTGCCCACAGGGATCTTCATTGCCTTGCTGCTGCGTTTTGACATCAGGTAAGCTGCCCTCGGGCTCCGTGAGCGAGGGGCTTTCTCTGGGCAGGGAATTCCGGGGGCTCCCGGGAGGCTTTCCGGAGCCCAGAGGTGTAACTTGGGGATCAGACAGACCCTCCACCCCCACAGCAGCCAGTGCTGGTCTGGTTTTATCTGCACCTTGAAGTTCTGAGTGTTCACAGAGCCTGTGACCAGAAACAAAAGAAGGATCACAGTCCAAAAGCTTTAAACCCACAAAGTTCTAGTGGTATTCAGAGTGCTTTCTCTGTGCGTCCTTAGCAAGTGATCTGTCCTTTCTGTGCTAAGGTTTCTCATTCTGAATGTAGTGGAGAACAAGAGCTCCCACCTCAGTAGTACCTGGAAAATCTGGAGGGAGTGCTAAGCACAGGGTCTCCGGGCAACCCAGCTGCTACCCAATCAGTACTCTTCACGTATTATCAGCCCAGGGTCAGGTCACTGCGTCCCAGCAGGGCTAGCCCCTCCCTGCCCTCTGTTTACTCAGATTCCTTCCGTCCATTGTAGAAAGTGTGCACAGGGAGAGGGAAGGGGGCCAGCTTGAGTCCCCACTCCCAACAGAAGAGCTTGTCCTGTTACCTAAGCACCTGGGCGGCTGGGCCTCCCACCAGCAGGTGGCGCTCCGTCTTCCCAATGCAAGGCTGGCAGCTGTACCATGAACTTCAAGATGGTTTATGAACTTTTCTCTATCTCCTCGTGCCCAGTAATTGCAGAAGCAGTGACGGTGTTGACAGTGATAACAAGCTCTGTGCTAGTGCCACTGAAATCTAATTGGCCTGTGAAACCTGCCCCCTGCTCACGTACATCTGGGTTATTTGTGTAGTAGCGCTCAGTCCTCGTGAACATGGGCTTACAGACTTTGGAGGGGACCTGGCCAGTTCGTAAGTAGACGCAAGTCGATGCCAGCTGGCTGTAGTCGTGGCTGCTCAGCGGCAATACAGAGAGAATCCCAGGAGAGTCCGTGGACCCCCTGCTAGCACAGATTCACCTTCCGCTGCTGGCACCCTCAGAGGCAGGCTCTCATTCCTAGCCTGGCTTTGCAGGATCGGCCAGCCCTTCAGAGCTGGTTCCCAGGCTCGCACATCCAAGGTAGTCAGCTTCAGCCCAGCGCCCAGGCAGTGAAGCTCCCAGAGCACTTGGCACTGGGCTCAGCCGCTCCGGGACGAGGAGAAAAGGGACAGGAAGGACACATTCACGGCGCAGGTGGCATTGGGGACATGCAGAGGTCATGGAGCTGATGTTGAAGGGAAGTCCTGTAACGGCAGTGTGATCCAGCCCTTCTGAGGCTGATCTTGGGTGAATTGGCTCCAGGAAGCTACTGGCACTTGATCCAATGTAGTCAGGGTTCATTTAGTGGACAAAACAGGTTACTGAACTGTTGCATCCACTGTACTGAAAAGGAATAACTCAGCATTGCAGTTTCTGTGTCCGTGCTTCTCTGAGCTCGACTCCCCCATATCAGATTCATCCTGGTAGTATTTTTCAAAATGCACCCTCCTGGGGTGTGTGGAGGGCTCAGTCGGTTAAGCATCTGACTCTTCAGCTCAGGTCATGGTCTCATGGTGTGTGAGTTTGAGCCCTGCGTCTGGCTCTGTGCTGACAGCATGGAACCTGCCTGGGATCCTCTCTCCCCTTCTCTCTCTGCCCCTCCCCCACTCGTGTACCTGCACTTTCTTTCTCAAAATAAATAAACATATTTTTAAATAGGCAGTGGTGCCTGGGTGGCTCAGTTGGTTGAGTGTCATGGGTTCAAGCCTCACATTGGACTCTCTGTTGTCAATGTAGAACTCCTTTTGGATCAGATGTTCCCCTCTCTCTCTGCCCCTCCCCACCGCTTGCACTCTCTCCATCTCCTTCTGCCTCTCCCTCTCTGAAAAATAAACTTTAAACAGTAATTTTTAAAAATGCAGATTCCAGGGGCGCCCGGGTGGCTTAGTCGGTTAAGCATCCGACTTTCGCTTAGGTCATGATCTCGCGGTTCGTGGGTTCGAGCCCCGCGTCGGGCTCTGTGCTGACTGCCAGCTCGGAGCCTGGAGCCTGTTTCAGTCTGTGACTCCCTCTCTCTCTGACCCTCCCCTGCTCACGCTGTCTCTCTCTCTCTCTCCTAGAAATAAATAAAAAANGGGCTCTGTGCTGACTGCCAGCTCGGAGCCTGGAGCCTGTTTCAGTCTGTGACTCCCTCTCTCTCTGACCCTCCCCTGCTCACGCTGTGTCTCTCTCTCTCTCCTAGAAATAAATAAAAAACATTAAAAAAAAAAAAATGCAGATTCCTGAACCTTGCCCCAGACCTATTCAGTCAGATTCCCTGGGATTTGGACCTGAAAGTCTATTGTTTTTTTGGCTCTTTGAAATTTTATGCAAGCTTTCTAGGGGACTTGTATGCTGGCTGAAATCTTAGAGCCACTGTTCTAGGTCATGGCACTGGATACTTGCAACCACTGAGCAGATGGGTCATGGTTTTCCCGTTTTGCAGATGAGTAAACTGAGGCCTAAAAGAAGGAAAGTGACTTGTCCAAAGACCTCTAGCTGGGGCAGTACCTGAATGCCCGGCCAGTGCCAAACTCTCCGCCATCCCGCCCAGCCTCTGTGATCTACCCCAGCCACCCCTCGGAAGAGGTGGTGCTCCTCCCATGCCTGTAACTAACCCTCCTCCTCCTCTTTCTCCCCACGCCTTCCTGAAGCTTAAAGAAGAACACCCACACGTACTTCTACACCAGCTTCGCAGCCTACATCTTCGGCCTGGGCCTTACCATTTTCATCATGCACATCTTCAAGCACGCCCAGGTGAGTAGGGCTGTGCCCAGGGCATCGGGAATGCTCTCCCTGCAGGTAGCGGGGACTTGCGTACACAGGGTTCATCTCCCGCACACAACAGCCGCCCAGAGGTAGGTGCTCCCCAGCGGTGTCAGGGTGCGCGTGTCTGTGACCCTGGGTCCTTCCCCCGTGGCTGTCTGCGGGTGCCGCCACTGCTCCCGGTACCACAGGCACACAAGTGGCGAGGGGGAGGAGCACAGATACCCGCCATGCCTGTCACCTTCATCAGGAAGGCAGTCCCTCTCCCAGAACGCTCTTGGCAGAGCTTTGCTCGAATCTCATGGGCCAGATCGGTGTCCCATGGTCCCTACTTCAGGGAGCCCAGGAAAGAGGGGCTCCGGCTTCTGAGCCTCAGTAGTGGGGCCAGTGGAACAGTGTCGAGTGGGTGTCTCAGCCCAATGCCCAACCTACCAGATGAGAGGTAAGCTGTTTGGGGCCCTCTCCGCTGACTCCCCAAGCATCCAGCCTCTGCTTCTGCCTCCCGCCAAGGCGGGTACTGAGCCGCCACAGAGTGAAGCAGGGTGGGCTGAGGGCGGAGAGCTGTTATTGAGACCTGAGGAGACCTGAGGAAGGGGAGACCGGGAGGGAACTGCCAGTACACTGAGAAGCAGCCCTTCCCATGCACCAGTCTCTGCTCAGTTCTTCGAGAGGGTCCTCGAGGGCAGATAAGGGGAAGGAGGTCCGGTGAGCCAGGATCCCAGAGTGTGGAAACCAAGCCAGGCTCTGAGCCAGGCAGCAGGCGAGGCCAAGGGGAAACGAAGGCCAAGGGGACTCTGGTGGGAGGAAGTCCCGCCCCCCCCCCCCCCCCCCCCCCCCCGTCTGTTCACGGCAGGAGTCTTGCTTGATTTCCTTCGGTGGTCATTTAAAAAAAAAAACGGAAGAATAGTAATCGTTGCCAGCCTGCCTGGAGTTTTGTGAGGATGAAATGAGTTGGTGTTGGGAAAGTGCTCACGATTGTGCCTGGCCCAGGTAGTATTAGCTGTCCTTGTTGTCACTGTCCTCTCCATCCTCCACTCCCCCTGCTCCCCTCCCCTCTTTCCCCCCTCCCCGGGTCACCAGCCACAGAGAAGCCACCTTTGAGTTAATCACAAGAGCTGTTTGTGGGGCACTTACTCTGTGCCAGGCGCTGTGCTAAACCCTTTTGCTCATTAACTCGTTTAGTCCCTACAGTACCTACAACATTTGTGAGCTAAACAGTAGTAGTCTCATTCTACACAATATCCAAGGTCCAGAGTCCCCCCACCTTCCAGCCTGTGGGTGGAGAAACCAAGAACCAGTGAGGAACCAGCCTCTTACTTGCTTCTGCTCGGCCTGGAAGCCGAAAGGGACACACAACAGACAAGGAGGTCACCGAGAGTGACTGGACGTGGCTTGGGGGACTACCTCAGAGTCCTGTGGGAGGTCTCAGATTCCAAGCCCAGAGCCATTCCCCCAGAGGCCACCAGGTGGCAGCCTTGCCCTCTGCCTTGGCTAGACTTGAGGATCCCCTTGGGAATCCCCCTCCCCCACACACTGGCTGGAGAGGTGGCCCTCTGTGCCGGGACACTGTAGCCCAGAGACCGAACGGGACCTCCCGGGTCACACAGCAAGTTGAGCCGGGCCCTAAGTGGAGCCCCGGACTCGGCCCCTGGCCCCAGGCCTGTGCTGCCCACTAGCAGCAGCCCAGTCCTTGCCCCATCATCCACGAGGGCGTCCCCCTGGAAATCTTGGGAAGGGGCTCCAGGCCACAAGGGCGACCTGTTTCTCGAAGACCCTCTTCCTCTCCATGACACAGGCAGCCCCGGCGCCGGCAGCTCCCTAGGTGGGAGTCCCTGCGGTGCTGCTTATGTGGTTTACAACCCCCGTAGCCTCTACCCAAAAACCCCCTCCAAGCCAGGGGTCTGGCAGCCTCCCAAAAAGGCCCCCTTCCAGATGATCATGTGATCTCGTCATACAGAGAGAGGGAAGCAGTTTAGTCATAGCCACACAGCAGAGTGGAGGCCGGATGGGGAGCCAGGAGCCCAACGCCCAGCTCACCATCCGGAGCTATACATCCCAGCCTCTCCTCGGCGCCTACTTTGAAGAGGGTCCTTGGTGCCTTGAGAGGAAAGAAAATAATAGGCTCTCAGAGGAGCTTTCAGGGGCCCCCGGCCCTTAAGGGCTGTCCTTTCCCTCTTCTGATCTCAGTCTCTTTGTAAAGTGAATATGGGGAAATATTTTGAGAAATTGAATTCTAATAAGTTACATCTGTTTCATTTTCTATTTCACAAATTTATGCTTTTGCCTTCATTATTTTCTTTCTACTTTTTGGTGTTTTATTCTTTTTTCGGCTTCTTGACTTAAAAGCTAAAATTAATTCAAGTCTTTGGTGTTTTCTAATAAATGCGCCTAGAGATAATACATTTTCCTCTGAGTACTGCTTTGGCTGCTTCTCACAGGTTTTGGTGTGGACTTTTGTCATTGTCATTTCTATCACTTTCCAAAAGGCCTAAAAGCCTAACTCACCCAAATCCTGACTCACAGCAAATACCTAATATAGTGGGAAGAGCTCAGCCATTTACACAGCTCGTGTGGCCTTAGGTGAGTCATTTCTCCTAATCTAAACCTCTATAGCATCGTCTGTAGAGCCCAAATTGTGTTATTAGCTCCAAGAGTAGTACATGTGAAGTGATGTGGTTCACAGCCCGTGCGTGGCAAGTGCCAAGAAACGGTCTGAAGGTCAGGCCTGGGGAGCTGCGGAGCCCTGGCCTCTGACCAGGGCCTGGCTTCACCTTCAGAGAACGGTCTCCACACCTTACCCCAGTCCTCTCCTCTTAACTTTATGAGCACCCATGAAGAAGCTGTCTGGTTAGAATTTACCAGGCCTCCTTCCGGAACTCCAGGAATAGAGCAGTGCCCGAGACGGCTGTGGACCCAGCCCTCATGAAGTTCACAGGCTAGCAGCGGAGAGACCCAAGCCTGTAATGACACAGCAGCGTTCCACTCCAGATTGCCAGGGAACGCTGCAGGGCACGGCCGGGGCCCTGAGGGGACGAAAGGGCCTGGCTCCGTGCCAGGGAAGGCTTCCCCAGAAAAGTAAAAGTGAGCAGAGGTCCGAAGGAGGAGGAATCTAGACAGAAGAGGGAAGAGCATTGCAGGCAGCGGAAACTGCTTGTGCAGAGGTCCTGTGGCTGGAGGTGACAAGGAGGCCCCAAAGCAGGATCATTGTGGCCAGAGTAGGGCGGGTCAGGTGACACTGGAGAAGGAAGCGGTGTCACATCTCACAGGGACTGCAGGCCCCTGGGAGCACTGGTGGTCATGGAGGGTTGGGCAGTCATGTCCAGCTTTCAGGTGCTGTGGGGAAAAGAATAGCTTTGGAGTCTGGTACGCCTGAGGTCCAGCCCCCAGTTTACGAGGCCTGTGCCATCCCATCCTCCCGAAGCATCCTCCTGTAAGCAAGACGGACTGAAATGCTCCTTGGGAGGCTGAGCTCCATGCAGCGTGCACAGCACGTGCCCCATCCTGTGCTCCAAACCCGGCTTCCACAGAAGCCTCCGCACAGGCTCTAGGGCCACACTGCCTGGGTCAGGGTGTTATAACAGCACCTTCTGGAGTGTTGGTTAAGGACACAGACTTCCACCCTGAGGCCTGAGCTCGGCACCTGCCCTCACCCTCTGGCTCGTCCATTCTCAGCCACCCCCCTGGTCTCTGGGACTAGGACCCACCCAGGAGGTTGCTTGTTTGAACCTGATGTCCCAGGTGATTAGGCTACTGCCAGCCAGACCCCTGGGCACCCTTAAAGCCCTGCGTGCTTGAGTTTCTTTGGGTTCCTTGCATTCCCTCCCAGGGAGGAGCACCCTGGTCAGAGAGCCGGGAGCCCCAGGGGAGGGCCCAGCCACAGACGGTGCTCTGGGAACCTGGGCAGTCACTGTCCCTCAGTCACACCCAGGAGAGGGTTGGAGTGATGGGCGTGGCCCTGGGCAGGTACCCTGTCCAGCATTTCATCACCGGCCTCTGTTCTCTCGTAGCCTGCCCTTCTATACCTGGTCCCCGCCTGCATTGGCTTTCCTGTCCTGGTGGCACTGGCCAAGGGAGAAGTGACAGAGATGTTCAGGTAAGGCGGGGCGGGGGGGGCAGACGTCCTCACGGCTCAGGTGCACCTGCAGGCGGCCAGCGGAGCCTGCCGGGGCTGCTCGTACACGTCTCCAGGGGAACATTGTTCCCGCCACCAGCCCCACCTCTTGTCCTTTCTGCCAGCACGTGGGTGCCCGGCCTGTGGCGCCAGCGGGAACCTTTCCTCGGGCTGCGAGCCAGGGGAGGGCAGCCCCCACATCCAGATGCCTGCTGGGGCTTGAGAAGAGACTGGCTAGGATAGTTCCCCTGAGGCTGCCCCGCTGTCAGGTGCCCTGGGTTCCCAGCCCGACTCTGCCACCACTTGACTTCAGGCATGTCCTCCCCTTCCCTGGCCTCAGCTTTCCCATGTGAGTAATAGGGAGGGTCCTAGTGCGGTGGGAGGTACCCCGGATTGGAAATCCAAGGTCAGTCCCTGTTGAGCCGCCTCAGTGGCTCTAACCCACAGCCCCATCTCAGCGAATGTGTCGCTCGCACACATACATACCCCTTCCCCGTGGCCCTATGCACACCGGCCACACCTGGTGCACAGCCCCACCCGTACCCCAGGGCCTGCGTGACTCTGACAGGTGTCTGCTCCCCAGCACCCCTGACCCGGCCTGCCAGGAACCCAGAAATAACTGCCAGCTGCGACTGAAGCTGCCCACTCGGGGGCCTCCCTCCCAGCTCCACCTGCCTGGCCTCCGAGTTGTCCCTCAAGCGCCTGCCAGGGCCATCTGTGCACCTGGCTGCCTGCAGGGGAACCTGTGACTCACCCCTCCCCCGTACCTGCCTCTGCCCTCCCTATCTTGCCCAGGAGCCCCAGGCTCCCAACCTGCCCGCCAGAGCCTCCTGGCCTGGCTGGGCCCTGTGGGCTCTGAGGCAAGGCTGGGGGATGAACTCAGAGGCGGGTCTGGCGGCAGGGGTGGGATCTGATCTGACACGTGAGCTCAGCATCTGCCCTTGCCCTCTGGCTCCTCCGTTCTCAGCCACCCCCCTGCCGTGTTGTAAGCCCCTCCCACCAGTCCCTGTCCTGCTGTGTCCACACTGGGCCAAGCAGCCAGGGCGCCTGCTCGGTGCTGGGGGTCCCTGAATATCCTCCCCCCACTTAGGCGCCTTACGCCCCTTCTGCCCCTGCCCCCGGGAGACTCTCGGCTTCAGGTGAGAAAGCAGGTGGGCTCTCTCTTTCTCCATCTCTCCCCAGTTCTCCACCTTACCTTCCGTTTTCCTCTTCCCTTAAGAGGCATTCTCCTCTTTTTTAGTCACTTGTTTATTTTTAAGTACATAACACAGTCACGTGGCTCCAAATTTCACAGCCACGGAAAGGAAAACCCCTCTGTTGCATAGCCCTTCAGAGAGCGCTTCGCTGCTAAGGGCACAGGCGCCCTGCTCACCCATGCAGCCGGTGGCACCCGGAGCATCCTGCATCCGGGCTTTTCACACGACAGTAGATCTCAGAGATGTTTCTGCAGCAGCACGTGCTCATTGAGAACGTCCTTGTTCTTTTGCACAATTGCATAGTGTCCCCTCGTACGGGTGCGTCTTTTTTATCCTCTAGTAATTTCTGGCTTTTTTCCGCGGAGTCCGAAAGTGCCGCAGAAGACACAAATAAGACCCGGCTCTGCATCCTGCTCCTTGCAAGGGAAGTCTCTCTCCTCCCCCGTCCTTTCCTCTCCATCTCTTTTTTCCTGTCTTCTCTGTCTCTCACACAGCTACGAGTCCTCGGCGGAAATCCTGCCTCACACCCCGAGACTCACCCACTTCCCCACAGTCTCGGGCTCCCCAGCCAGCCTGGCCGACTCCATGCAGCAGAAGCTAGCTGGCCCTCGCCGCCGGCGCCCGCAGAATGCCAGCGCTCTGTAATGCCCGGCGGGTGCCCACCTGCCCGCTTCCCCCCCACTGCCCCGGGGCCCAAGGTAGGGCAGACAGCCAAGCTCCAGGGCCCGGGGTAGGGAGCGTGACCAGGGCAGTCACTACCCCAGCCTCGGGGCCGGGGGCAGGGCTCTAGAACCTCACTGTCCTCACTGGTAGCACGGGGCTCGTGCAAGAGAGCAGGCAGTGACAGCCCTGGTCGTCTCGGAGTAGATGCCCCTGCACGTAACCCCGGGCAGATCACTCTCCTCTCTGGAGCCTCTCCCTGTTCATCTGTAAGTGGGCACATTCCCACCTCACGGGAGTCCCCTGGGGAAGAGACACAGGTCCTTGGTGTGAGCTCAGGTGTTCAGCAAGTGGGGCCCATAGCAAGAGCTAAGCCAGGGTGGCGGCCTTCAAGAGTGGCACCATGCCGTCTGCCAGTAGTGCGACCCCCTGCCTGCCTGCACCCCTGGGGCTGACCGGGGGGAATCCTGGCCATACACTCTGGGAAGCAGCCCATCTCCATGGCCTCGTCCTGGCCGCCCCATTTCTCCCCCACCCTCTCTGGTAGAAAGTTCAAGAAGCTTTTTTTCTTTTAATGTTTTTATTTATTTCTGAGAGAGAGAGGCAGCATGAGCAGGGGAGGGTCAGAGAGAGAGAGGGAGACACAGAATCTGAAACAGGCTCCAGGCTCTGAGCTGTCAGCACAGAGCCCGACGTGGGGCTTGAACCCACGAACCATGAGATCATGACCTGAGCCGAAGTTGGATGCTCAACTGACTGAGCCACCCAGGCGCCCCATAAAGTTCAAGAAGCTTGAAGTTAGTCCACCCAACCCCAGCCCACCCTCCCTCCATCTCCCTCCCTCCCTCCACTGCCCTTGCTACCTCTGGGCACCACGAGGCACAGAGAGAGGAGAGCAGCCTGTGTGAGGAGGGCATACGGTGGGGCCAGGGCCAAGGAGGATTGCTGGGCCGTGGATGCCAGGCTGGTGTTCCTCAGGCGCCCCGGGATTCTCCCGGGACAGTGGGGAGGCGGGGCCCAGAGATTCCGCCCTCCCCCTCCTCTGAATTAGGTGTCGTTTTTATTGTTTTGTTTTTTGGTCAGTTATGAGGAGTCAGATCCTAAGGATCCAGCAGCAGTGACAGAGGGATCCAAAGAGGGAACAGAGACCTCGGCGTCGAAGGGGCTGGAGAAGAAGGAGAATTGATGCGGCTGGTGCCTGACCCGCTGAGGGCCAGGCAGGCAGGCGAGGACGGACCAGCACAGGCCTGCTCGGGCAGAGGGCGCAGGAGGCCTGGCAGCTCCGGGAGCGGGGCCTCCCGTGGCCTGGTTCCCTCTTCCCCCTTCTCTGGCCTTCTCTGCCCCTTCGCACCCCCTGCAGGCAAAGGAAGCCCCCAACCTCCCCCACCCTCCCAGAGGCCACGTGGGGAAAGTGGGTCTGATTTTTAGATTTTTGTATTGTGGACTGACTTTGCCTTACATTAAAAATTCATCCCGTCGCCCGGGCAGGCCACGTGCCCCTGGAGGGGTTCTTTGCACCCAGCATCTTGCATTGACTTTACCAGCTCTTGCCCTCCCACCCAGAAACTTCCATGCAAGCCCCTTCCTGGGGACGGTGAACTCTCAACAGCCTGGGAGAGAGGCCCTGACCTCCAGGTCCTTCCATCCTCCTGGGTGCCCACCCAGCGCCTGGCTAGCTCAGCGCCCCATGGATGCCCTCTAGCCAGCAGAGGGGGCCCACGAGCCTGCCTTCAACCCCCCCCACCTTCTCCCTTTCAGTTCTCCTTGCCACTTGCAACATGTGAGGGCTGTGAGGCTGTGGGACAGGTGCTCTGTGTGTCACCCACCCACCCCAGCAGGTCTGCAAGGAGGGTACCGAAAAGCCGACCCGACTCAGCAAGGGGCCCGGTCTCTGCAAAGCTAGAGAAATGTGCAGGGCCTCATGGCCCCCAGGGAGGAGTTTAGGTTTTATTCCCAGGCTGGCAGGAGCCCGCTTCCCCAGGCCTGATGTCCATATGGCTTCAGCTGGAGAGCACTTGGACTCCAGGTCACCCTGGAGATCAAGCTCCCATCATTCCTGTTCTGCTCATTCCCAGAGTTCTTCCCAAACCGACTATGCAAGGCCAGAACTGATTATCCTGTTGCTAGAAGCCACACACCCCACCCCTACCCCCACATGGGGGCCAGTCACAGCACAAGGGCCAGGGCCCCTGAGAGGCCGGAGCGGCAGGACACGAGGCCCAGGGCCTCTGGGAGGTGATCCAGGCCCAAGAGCTGGAGATCCCAGAGCCGGGGTTTCTCTGAAGTTTGCTGCAGACAGCAAGCAGCCCCGACCTGCAGGCAAGTCTGCAGTGGGCAAGGCACGGGCACAGCCCTTCTCCACCTGCCCGGTGCAGGGAGAAGCGAGTGGGAGGGGGTGACCACTGGTCTGAGACTCAGGCCTCCCAACTCCCAGACCAGAGCTCTCTCCTACCCAAGCTTTGGGTTCAAAGGTTGGAAATAACTGGCTTCCAGACAGTTCGGAGGTGGCCAGAAGACAAGCATGAGCAGAGAATAGGAAGTACCCGTGTAATCACACTCCATACAGGATCTCACTTCCTTTCCGTTTTAGGCTCCGGGTGCTAGTCCTAAACCCCCTTGTGCAAATGAGACCACCGAGGTGGGTTGTCCGCGCATATGGATTGGGTATCAAGCAGTCCACACTGAATCCCAAAGTTCATAAGGACTGTGCGACTCCCCTCTAGACCCTAGGCCTGCATCACTGATTGCCGTTCTGGGCACCTTTGAGACGGCCACCCAACTTCTCTGGGCTTACAGAGAAGGAAAGGTCGGATGTCTCCGAGGTTTCTCCCAGCCACGAGGTCCCCTTCAGGGGCTTCTCGGATCCCCGCCGCCTCCAGAGGGGAGGCCGTGTGGTCCTGGAACAAGGCCCCTCTGAGGGCAGCAGATGGGGCAGGCAGCCCAGGCACACAGCATGGTTGGCTCCGAGGCCCAGGGCCCACAAAGGCTTCATTGAGTCACCGCCGGCCCCCGGCGGAGGCTGAGGTGGCAGTGGCGCCGGGCGCCTGCCACCTAATGACCGTCCTGGCCCGGCCAGATGTTCCGCAGACCTCGGCAGCGGCCATCCAGGGCCCGCCCGGCCAGCCGGCACCGCAGAGGCCACTCTAATTCCAATTAACCAGCTTCAGCTGAGCAAACAGCGGGCAGCGGTGGCCCAGCCCGGGCGGTAGGCCCGGCCCGCAGAGCCTCCGAGTCTAGACTCCAGATGTGAACCGCCACCGCCAGAGTCCCATGGAAAAATGGCACCGGGCCGGGCACGGACCGGGCCTGCACGCGGGAGGGGTAGGGGTGAGTGGCTGGGCAGGGCTCCGGGTGGGCTTTGTGCCAGCCTCACCCTGGGGTGGGGGTGCATTCTTGGGAAATTGCTCCAAAACCCCCAAGTTCTGTCCCTGATAGAGGAAGGTTCCTCTGGGGACCCCATCTCCCCTGACGAAGCAGGCAGCAGGGGGCTCCAATGGGGAGGCCGGCGCTGCGGAGAGCCCTAATACAGCTTCTTCGTTTGTATTTAACATGTTTCCAGCAATTATGTTTGGGGTTTTAAAAATATTTATTTAATCGTTATAACAGCCCTGTAAGGTAGTACCATCGTGTTTACAGATAAAGGAAATCGAAGTACAGAGACATTAAGGGCTCAGGGGGGATTTGAACCCGGGACGCTTGGCTTCCGAGACCGTGATGTTCACCACAGGTGCTGTTTGACATAAATCGGGATACTGGATTCCAGGGGAGCAGCGCTGGGGAAGAGGGTCAGCTTCTGGCCCGGCAGAGGTGGCCCCCACCCTGTGCCTGGAGGGGCCTGCCCACTCTGTCCTGTTTCCTCAGCTGTGAAATGGGTTAAGACCCTCCCAGAAGGGCAGCCCCAACTTCTGGGGTGAAAGCCTTGAGATACCCCGTCGCACCTCAGCACCAGGAAGGAGCTGGGCACCGGTCAAGTCGCTGGGCCCAGCAGGGAACCCAGATCAGGAGCCCGCTCCTGAGCTGAAACTGTGATAGGCTTGAAATGGCTGAAAAGGTGAATAATGTCAACACTTGGGGCAGGAAAGGTGCCTCCGGTTTCCACAATCCTGTCTGGGGTCCCTTCGAGGCAAGACGATGGCTTTCGAGATCCAAGAGGTCAGAGTTCATCTGTCCTTGCACAAATGAGAAGACGGAGCCCCACCCCCAAAAAACGGGCAAGCCTTACCCGGGGTCTCATAAGGAGTGGATACCGGCGGGGGGTGGGGGGAGAGGGGGCGCGGGGTGCTCCGACCCCATCCGGCTTTCCCACCGCCGGGATTCCCTCCGCGATTCCAGGCCGGGTCTTGGGAGGCGGAGGCTGCATCCTGCCCGGGTGCGTCAGGAAGGGCCGAGCGGGAAGGAAGGCACCACCCCCACCCCCGCCGCGGCCACACCTGGGCTCTCCCGGCGGGCGGGGGGCGCGGGCCGGCGCCTGGCTCCAGCGAGTCTGGGCCGCCTCCCCGCGCCGCCCCGTGGGGGCCGCCAGATGCGCCGGCCGCCCGCCCAGCTACGCAGGCAGGAAACGGCCGCGGGGGCTGCCAGGGGCGCGGCCGCGGGGGCCGGGGGCGGGGCCCGGGCCGGGGCCGCCCCCGGGGGGCGGGGCCAAGCGGCCCAGCCGTGGTGTCGGATCAGCCTGTGCGATCCCTGAATCCCCGCTCTGCCTCCAATAGCAGGGTTCCCTTGAGCAAACCCCTCCCCTTCTCTGGGCCTCAGTTTCCCCACCAGTGAACCGGGTCTGCTTATCCTATCTCTTTTCTTAGCACTCCGTCACTCGGGGCAGTTTCTTGCCCTTCTGTTCCTTGGTTCCCTTACCCGGGAAATGGGGTGACAGTGACGGGCCATCTCCACTAGAATACCAACTCTGGGAGGGCTGAGCCGTCCTCCCCGCCGTTTTAACTGAGCACCTGGCCCGGTGACCGAAAGATGAGGGCACTCGGTACCGTAGGGGCCCGACACATAGTAGGCATTTCATAAACGGACACACATTATCTTGGGTCCACGGCTTACCCGAGGTATATAGCTTCAAGCAAGTGGCTTCTTGTCTCTGAGCCTCTTTCCCCATCTACCTCGTGGGCGGCTGTGAAGATTGAGATCACCAAAGCATCTACCAGATGTGTAAAAAGAGATACTATTTGGGTAAATTTGAGGGCTAGAAAGATAAAAAGGAACTGGTCAGCTTGGGAGGAAATTTCTGTTGTATGGGTATCCTTTTGTATATTTTGTATTTTTATTTTTATTTTTTTTTTTTTAATGTTTTATTTATTCTAGGAGAGAGAGAGAGAGAGACAGCGTGAGCAGGGGAGGGTCAGAGAGAGAGGGAGTCACAGACTGAAACAGGCTCCAGGCTCTGAGCTGGCAGTCAGCACAGAGCCCGACGCGGGGCTCCAACCCACGACCCGTGAGATCATGACCTAAGCGAAAGTCGGACGCTTAACCGACTAAGCCACCCAGGCGCCCCTATATTTTGTATTTTTAAAATGGTGAGCCAACTGAACATACTTCTCAAAAAAAATACAATTGAAACAATACAAATGAAACGGAGAATAAAAAGAAATCCAACCCCAGCAGAAAGACACATTAACTATTATGTCCCTCTGGCACAGGAGGCCCCTAAAACTCAGGGAGGGTCTGAACCTGCATGGGGTCACGAAGAGCTAGGAAATGGCAAAGATGTGATTTGAATGCCAACCTGTTGGACTCCAAGTCAAAAACGTGGAGGAGAGATCGCGGCCTCCAGGAGGGATCCAGGCTGAGCGAGGGGAAAGGCCAGCAGAGTGAGAAGAAGTGAGAGAGGGGGACAGGTGAGCAGGCCCCAGGCCAGGCCAAGGAGTGTAGGTTTTCTCTTAAAGGCAGTGGGGACCCAAGGGAGGATTCTGAAGGGGGGGGGGGGGGTTTGACACAGTCGTTTCTAGGCATTAGAAATGGAGGTCAGGTAGCTACAGGGCAGCGATGGCAATGTTCTGAGTGATAAAGGGCAAGGGCAGGCCAGAGAGCGGGCCCAAGGTCATCCAGACGTCTGTCTGTAGCATAGCAGGGCCGCAACCCCAGGTGTCCCAGCTCTACTTACCAACTTCCTTTTCCTTGGAGGGTTGTGTTTTTTTTGTAATGTTTATTTTTTGGGAGAAAGAGTGCACGTGCTAGAGGGGGAGGGGCAGAGAGAATCCCAAGCAGGCTCCATGCTGTCAGCGCAGAGCCGGCTATGGGGCTCAATCTCACCAACCCCGAGACCATGACCTGACCTGAGCTGAAATCAAGAATCGGGTGCTTAACGAGGCGCCTGTGTGGCTAAGTCGGTTAAGCGTCATGATCTTAGGTCATGATCTCGCAGTTCGTGGATTCGAGCCCCGCATCGGGCTCTGTGCTGACTGCCAGCTCAGAGCCTGGAGCCTATTTCAGAGTCTGTATCTCCCTCTTTCTCTGACTCTCCCCTGCTCACGCTGTCTCTCTCTCTCTCTCTCTCTCTCTCCCAGAAATAAATAAAAATATTCAGAAAAAAAAAAAAGAATTGGGTGCTTAACCAACTGAGCCACCCAGGCGCCCCTCCTTGGAGGTTATTCAACCCACACCACTCTCACCCTTAAAAATGTCCTAAAACCCCTGAGGCAGCCCTGGGCCTGGTGGAGTTCCCAGAAAAAAGCCTAGATTCCCAGCGACTTTGAGCCAAAGGGACAAGCTGGAGGCGGAGCACTGAGATGGTGTCAGCACCTCCCACCAAGGGGCCCTGGGCCAAGGGCCTGGCTCCTGTTTGCATGCACTTGGTGCATGCACGTGACATTCCATGCTTGTGCGATGCGCTAGGTTTGGGTGTGTGTGTGTGCGCAAGGCGCACACAGGGGCAGACCTTTCTGCGTGTGAACCTGCACAGGAAGTCAGGCTATGGGACTCGCGCACACCCTGCCCTGCGGGCAGTACAGTTGACACTGCACAGGGACAGTGTAAACAGAAACCTTCACTGGAAGTATAATAAAGGGCAGCTACCTTTGAGCATTTAGTGTGTCCCAAGCACCATTCCACATGTTTTATCTGCATTACACCCTTAAAGCTCACGTCGCCTTCCATGTGGTGAGTCTCCGTTATACAGATGAGGAAATAAAGGCACAGAGGAGAAGGGACCTGCCCGCCTGCAATCAAGAGCCTGCCAAGCTCTGGGCTCACATGCGGCCACCACCTCCTTGTCATTTTTTTATTTCATTAAATGATCATTTACAAAAACCTTTTGTTACCCAGAAGCTGCATCTCCGTGCCTTGTAGAAAATTAGATTATGTGTTTTAAAAATGGGAAAACAGCATCTTCCAGCCACCCAGAGATTATTGCTGTTGATGCCTTAACATAGATTTCAGATTTTTTTAAATGCATATTATGTCCTTTTTGCAACGCAAATCATATCTACAGGGCGCATCTATTTTGACGTCCATTTTGTTTCCACAGTTAACAACCTTCCCCTCCCCATTTTGGTCAGTTGTCAACTCACCAAAACCCTGACCGCCTCCAACCTTTTTTGTCATTTAAAGGCAGACCAGGTGAGACAAACAGGTGATCTGCATGTGAAGGCAAACCCCTGCGCGGCGGATGAGACCCGCTGGGATCTGCGGTGAGCCCTTCCTCCCCTCTGCGCCCTGCCCTGCCCTGCCCTCCTCAAAGCTGTGGAGTGGAGTGGCCCGGTCCCTTGCCCGCTTGGGAACAGCCCTGCGGAGACCAGGGAAGGGAACCCAGAGAAGAATGAGCCCCTGGGCTCTGCATTCAAGGCCTCCACGTGCCTGTCCCACCCTTGCTGCTAAGAGCTGAGTGGCCACCGCTTCTCAGGCTTCCCCGGGGGCCACCTCGGCACCCCGGGCTGGAAGTGGGGGTTGAGACACACTAGACACACGCATCACAGATGGGGGGGGGGCAGTAGAGAAAACCCAGGGTCTAAGGCTGGGAAGCCAGCTGCCCAAGTATGGAGTTGGGGGAGGGGCCAAGCCCCTCTGCTGTACCTGGGTCCTACTTAGGAGTGTGTGTATGTGCGTGTGCGCGCGTGCATGAGAGAGAAAGAGAGCGAGACCAAATGTGTTCTTGTGAGAACCCCTGTGTGCTCAGTGTGTACAAGTGTGTAGTAAGCATGAGGACCTCTTATGTGGGACACTTGTAGATGTGCCTCTACCTGGCTGCATTTGTGAATGTGTACTTGTGGTGTGTTTAAGAGCGTGTGTTTGTGAGAGCATTTGTGAGCAAATGCCTGCACTGGTGTGCTTGTGAGAGAGAGAGCAAGATCGTGCATGACTGGGAGAGTGGGCTTATAAAAGGGTTTTCGGAAAGGCTTGGCTTGGAGGAACTTCTACAGCCTTCTTCCTAAGTGTGTGTGTGTGTGTGTGTGTGTGTGTGTGTGAGTCTGTGGTCTGTGCCCCCCTCTGCTTGGGTCCCTCCGAAGCCGAAGCCTCAGTTCTCCCGCCCGTGAGATGCGGACGTATGGTCGCTGGTGGGTCACCCTAACTCTTCCCCCCGCCGCCTGCCTCCTTTCCAAACGCTGGCCAGTCCTTTCTGCTCCAGCCAGATTGATGACATCTTTGTTTTTTAAGCCTAAAACCTGCTTCTCCCAATTTGCTCAGCAAGTCTTGGCTAATCACCCTGGATTTACCTAGGACATATTTTACAGGAATGAAAGAGCCATTCAGGGAACAGCCTGGAAACTGCCCCCACAGAGCTCCTGATCTGTGCACACGCTGTGAAAGGCTCTGACTTTAACTGTTCAGGCCCAAAAGTGCAGCGCTATCAACTCCAAGGGGGTAAAAAGGGTTTTTGTCCTTTAAAAAAAAAAATCTTTTTGTTTCCAGTCTATGTCTGTCTCAAGCCCCACAGGATGAAGATGTCCTAAAATAAGAAATTAAACAAGAGGGGAAATCCCATTATCTGAGGTTTTTTTTTTCATGGGTCCCTTAGGATGCCACAGGGACCCCCTTCCCAGCTGCTGTGTGGTCCAGGCTTGAGAACGCCAAGCCCCTCACCCTGGGGCCCGGGCCCACCCACCACCCAGCCCCGGTGGCAGTTTCCCAGGATTCACATGGTAATGAAGGCATCCATCTTCTCCCAGACACACACTGGGCCCTCCGACCCTCCCGGGCCCCCCGCACAATGGCCCCCAGCGCCTCGGCCTGCCACCTGTTGGACTTTCCCAGGGAAGGGGGGGAAGGGGTGGAGGAGAAGAGCCCCTTCCTCCCAGCCCCCAGCCCCATTTGCCCCCTGGTCCTGGAGTGAGACTCGGGGAGGGCGCCCAGGTCAACTCCCCACGCCCCTCAGCTGTCTGCCCCCTCAGTTTCCTCATCTGCAAAGTGGCGGTGATGGTACCTGGGTCGCGGTGTGGCTGGAAGGATTCCGTGGGGGGCGGAGCCAGGAAGCGTGGACTCTGGACAGCGGAGAGTCAGATCGATGACGACGTGTCAGGAGTCACTGCATCCTTGTCCGGGTGCCTCCCCGCCACAAACTTTCCAAGTGGCACTGCTAGAATTTGCAGAGGAGGACACTGAGGCCCAGGGGAGACAGACTGTGTGCCCAAAACACCACAGTCCCCAAAGCCCAGAGCCCTGGCTGGAATCCAGTTGTGCCTCACCCCGGAGCCTGAAGTCTTAACACCTACATTAGATCAGTACCGTCATTATCATCGCAATTATGGAGTTGGATACTGATCCTGGAAAAGACCTCATAAAGTCCCTAAGGAAGCTAGGAAGGGACAAAGGCCTAAATGTTGCTCATCTCTATCTCCCTAGGACTTGGCCAGAGCCTGGCACACAACAGGTGCCTAATGACTGCTTCCTCATCTCTTATTCCCTGTTGAGCACCTGTTGAATGCCGGGTCCTATGCCTTGCCTGGTTTCAAACTGTCTCCACACTGCTTGCCCTTTGAGTGAGGCTGGAATTGTTATCCCTATTTGGTTGACACCCTGAAGAAACCCAAATGCCCCTGAGTAAATGAGTCCCCAAATAAACGCATAGTTCCACCTTGTGACAAATAACAGGGACTGGGAGTGGGGGTGGGGTGCAGGGGGAGAGCATTCCCAGCAGGTCTCTGGGAGAAGGGATAGTTACCAGTTACAGCCAGCAACAGAAGATCAAAATCATTGCCTCTTTAAATGGAGCCTTGGGGGCACCCGGCTGGCTCAGTGGGTAGAGCACACGACTCTTGATCTCGGGGTCGCGAGTGGAAACCCTGCAGTGGGCAGAGAGCTTACTTTAAAAAATAAATAAATAAAAGTATTACCGATTTAAAGAAATAAATCCTAATAAGCAGAATCTTTGGGATCCCTGGCTTCTGCTCCCCTCTACCCCACTGCTCCCCAGTCCGTTCCCATAGCTTGCCCAGATCCAGCACCCCCCCACACACACACATTTACATATTCAGAGGTTTTCTCTCTGCATTTATGGGTGCAGGGTAGGATTAAGGATGATTTCAATTTTGTTTAGAGTTGATCTGCATGTCCAAATTCTCTACAATGAATATGTGTTACCATTTTCACCAGCTTTTACACAAAGAACACATTGTTATGAAAAAGCAGCTCAGGGGGCGCCTGGGTGGTTCAGTCAGTTGAGCATCAGACTTCAGCTCAGGTCATGATCTCACGGTTCCTGGGGTCCAGCCCTGCGTCGGGCTCTGCTGACAGCTCAGAGCCTGGAGCCTGCTTCACATTCTGTGTCTCCCTCTCTCTCTGCCCCTCCCCTGCTCACACTCTGTCTCTCTGTCTCTGTCTCTCTCTGTTGTATGTTTGTATATACAACAAAAAGGGAAAGTCCACCTTCAGTCCGAGTCCCCTACTTATGTGAAGTATCCTGAACAGGCAAATGTACTAAGACAGAAAGGAGATAATAGGGGCCCCTGGGTGGCTCAGTCAGTTAAGCATCTGACTGTGGCTCAGCATGATCTCACAGTTTGTGAGTTCGAGTCCCGCGTCGGGCTCTGTGCTGACAGCTCAAAACCTGAAGCCTGCTTCGGATTCTGTGTCCCCTTCTCTCTCTGCCCTTCCTATGCACACACTGTGTCTCTCTCCCTCAAAATAAATAAACACTTAAAAATTTAAAAAAAAAAGACAAGAAAAGAAAGGCGATAATAGATGAGTGGCTGCCAGGGGCTGAGAGGTAGGGGGAAGTGGAGAGCGGCTGCTAATTAGAATGGAATTTCTTTTTCTCTAGAACATTTTGATGAAAATGGTCTACAAGTAGTTGTCACGAAGGCTGCACAGCTCCATGATGGACTAAAAACCGCTGAGTTGTACACTCTAAATGGGTGCATTGTATGCTACAGGAATGGTATCTCAATAAAGCTGTTAAAGAGAAAAAAAGGAAACTCTAGAAAGGCTCTCTGAGCCCCTAACCTAAAGACGGGGTGTTCACTACCTCCAAGACCCACCCCCTCCTGGGTCCCACCCCCAGGCGGTTATGATTCTCAGGTGTTTCTCGAACTCCTTGTTCACAGGCTTCTCCAAACCACACAGTCCGTGGTGGGATACAGCACTCTCCTCCCTTCATCTTTTCTGGGTCCAGACCTCTCCCCTTTCACTTCATTTTTGAACAGGCAATACATGGTCACAATACAAGTTTTTGTTTGTTTGTTTGTTTTTAATTTTTTTAATGTTTTATTTATTTCTAGGAGAGAGAGAGAGAGACAGCGTGAGCAGGGGAGGGTCAGAGAGAGAGGGAGTCACAGACTCTGAAACAGGCTCCAGGCTCCGAGCTGGCAGTCAGCACAGAGCCCGACGCGGGGCTCGAACCCACGAACCGCGAGATCATGACCTGAGCGAAAGTCGGACGCTTAACCGACTAAGCCACCCGGGCGCCCCCACAATACAAGTTTTTTTTAAATGTAAACACCTCGGTGCACCTGGGTGGCTCAGCTGGTTAAGCATCCAACTTCAGCTCAGGTCATGATCTCGCAGTCCGTCAGTTCAAGCCCCAGGTCAGGCTCTGTGCGCTGATAGCTCAGAGGGTCAGAGAGAGGGAGACACAGGATCTGAAACAGGCTCCAGGCTCTGAGCTGGCTGTCAGCACAGAGCCCGATCCAGGGCTGGAACCCAGGAACCACGAGATCATGACCTGAGCCGAAGTCAGACGCTTAGCTGACTGAGCCGCCGAGATGCCCCTAAAAAATATATTTTAAAAAGTAATGTAAAAAATGTTAACTCGGGAACCTGGGTGGTTCAGTCGGTTGAGCGTTCAACTCGTGATTTGGGGTCAGGTCATGATCCCAGGATCATGGGATCAAGCCCCACCTTGATCACTCTGCTGTCAGCGTGGAGACTGCTTTGGATGTCCTGTCCAGCTTTCTCTCTGCACCTCCTCCTCCCCCGCTGGCACGCTCTCTCTGTCTCAAAAATAAACATTTAAAAAAATGATAAAATAAAATAAACTCTAAGTGATGGCAGCCTATGCATACAACTTGGCAACTCATTTTGTTTGGGGTTTATTTCCATTTAACACTGTACTTTGTCGATCTTAGCAGATCCCGGTAACAAGCAGCTTCTTCCTTCTCCTTTACAGCCGCTTGGATTCCGTTATGTGGAGAGAACATTCTTAACCAATCCCCTAGTGATGGGTTTTTTCCAGTTGCTTGTCCTTCCTGTACGTACATCATTTCACACACTGTAGTGTGTCCTTAGTATAAATCCCTGAAAGGGGAAGTGCTGCCTCATGATTTCCCAGGGCCACATGGCATTTCGCAGTTTATTTAAGCATTCTCCTTTTGTTGAACACTTAGGTTGTTTCCAATCGGTGACTCTTCTGAACAGCTTTGCTATGAACACAACAAATCCGCTGTGAACGAACACTTCTACATCCCTCTGAGACCCCTTTGGCAATGTGTTAGAAGCGGTGGATCCTCCTCACCTCTGGCCCCCACCCCCAGGGGAAAAGAAAAATGCATCAAATTCACCCAACTTTGAAATCTACCCAGAAGCACCTGGGTTAAGAAACTTAACCAGTTAAGATGGGGCGCCTGGGTGGCTTAGTCGGTTAAGCGTCCGACTTTCACTTAGGTCATGATCTCGCGGTTCGTGGGTTCGAGCCCCGCGTCGGGCTCTGTGCTGACTGCCAGCTCAGAGCCTGGAGCCTATTTCAGAGTCTGTATCTCCCTCTCTCTCTGACCCTCCCCTGCTCACGCTGTCTCTCTCTCTCTCCTAGAAATAAATAAAAATATTTTAAAAAGAAAAAAAAAAAAGAAAAGAAACTTAACCAGTTAAGAAACTCTGATCTGGGGGCACCTGGGTGGCTCAGTCAGTTAGGTGTCCGACTTCGGCTCAGGTCATGATCTCACAGTTCCGTGGGTTTGAGCTCCGTGTATGGCTCCGTGCTGAGCCCGTGTATGGCTGTCTCTCTCTGCCCCTCCCCTGTGCTCTCTCTCAAAAATAAATAAAACATTTATTTACTTATTTTTGTTTTTGTTGTTATTTTTTAAATAGTTTATTGTCGAGTCGGTTTCCATATGAAACATTTTAAAATTTAAGAAAGAAACTCTGATCGAAACCAACTGCTGTCATCCTTCAAATGGAGAAACATGAGGCCCGAGATGGGCAGGGCCAGGCTTCACACAGTGGGGTAATAACCTTGCAGTGAGGGCATCAGAGCTGTTGAGATTCAGCACAGTCCTCTCTGCCAAAGACCCTCCCACGGCTCCTGCGTCGCCGGAAGTAAAAACCAGAGTCCTCACTGTGGCCTACATGATCCGGCTCTGCCTTCTTCCCACTTCCCTATATCTCCCTGACCTCACTTCCTAGCACCCTCCCCCCTGCTCATTCTGACTAAAGTCACACTGGCCTCTTGAACACACCAGGCACACTTCTGCCTCAGGCCCTTTGCACTGGTTGCGACTGCTGCCTGGAATGTTTTCCCCCTGATAGCGGATGGAAGGGAGAGAAAAAAATTTTTTTTGTTACTTTTTTAAATGTTTATTTACTTTTTAAAAGAGAAAGAGAACAGGAGCAGAGGGGCAGAGAGGGAGACAGAGAATCTGAAGAAGGCTCTGTGTGGTTGCAAAGCCCAACGTGGGACTTGAACCCACCAACTGTGAGATCATGACTTGAAGTGAAGTTGGACGCTCAACTGACTGAGCCACTCAGGCGCGCAGAGAACAAGTTCTTTACTGAAATATCACCGTTTCAGAGAGGACTTTGTTGACCCACACCCCCCCCCCAAACCTCAGACCTCCTTATTCCCTCCTTCCTGACTTAATTTTCTCCATAATATTTATCACCAGATAAGATAACATATATTTACTGACCCTGTTCACTGTGTGCCCCCTTCGTCGCCCAAACACAAATTCTCACAGGACAAGGACTTCTGTCCTGTTCACTATAACATCCCAGCACTGGCTCAGAGCCAGGCATGCAATAAATGCTTCCCAAATTCTTGTCCACTCAGGGAAAGAATGAGGTTTGTAAAGCACTTAGCACAGGAGGGGCGCCTGGGTGGCTCAGCCCTTGAGCATCAGACTTCAGCTCAGGTCATAATCTCACGGTTAGTGGGTTCCAGACGACTGTGCTGACAGCTCAGAGCCTGGAGCCTGCCTTCAGATTCTGTGACTCCCTCTCTCTCTGACCCTCCCCTGCTCGCTCTCGCTCTCTCTCCCTCCCTCTCTTTCAGAAATAAATAAAACATAAAAAAAAAAAAAAGCACTTAGCATATAGGAAGAGAGGTGTGGTATCCAGGAACCCACAAGCTTCCAGAACCTGAACTCGGACTCCAGCCCTGCCGCAAAATTGCTGTGACCTTGGCCAAGTCATTTGTCCTTCATGACCTCCATGTTCATCCTCCCTGGGTCCGGAGCGGTACTTAAGCGCAGCGTGGTTGTGACAATTAAGGAAATGATGTTAAGTCCTGGTAAATGCTTAATAAATTTCAGCCAGCACTGCTGCCATGATGGCGGTGATGGTGGCGGTGCAGCCCGGGCGTGTGCGTGCCAGGACGCCCCACTAATACAGGTGGCTGGCGGGGTTGGTGGGGTGCGGGGGGCGGCATGGGGGCGGAGCTTTCAGTCCAGATTCCTTCCTAGCCCTTAACGGCGACAAGTGGGACGGTTGGGGGCAGGGCTAGAAGTAACATATTTGCCCCAGAGAAGCCCTTGGACCTTGCCTCGGCTCCCCCTTCCCAGTTGCCCCTGGCCGCACCTTACTCGCTGCTCGCCCTCAGCAGCCGCAGGGGGAGGGCGGCGGGACAGCGAGCTGGGTTTTCCCAGGCTCCCCCCATCCCGCGAACATCTGGCCGCGAACATCTGCCCCGAGGCTTTGTCGCCAGGCCCCAGGCCGGCCTCGCACCCATCTGCCGGCGCCCGCGGCCCCCGCCCATCTGCACGCGCGCACCGCCCCCCCCCCACCCCCGGGCGGTTCCCGGCGCCCTCGCCCCCGCCCGCCAGGCTCGGTTCCCACGGGTCTAGCGCGGGAAGCCCGGCGGCCCATCTGCCCGGCGCGGCGGGTCCGGCCTCCGGGCGTCCCCCAAGGGGCGGGGCGCCGTGCCCAGGAATGCCTTTCAGGCGGGTGCGTGCCCCGAACAAAGCCGGGGCTGCGGGGCCTCTCCTGCACGGCCGGGCCCGCGGTCCCCGCCCCTGGGCTCCTCGCGGCCTCCTCTTCCCTCCGGGGGCCCTTTGCCAACCTGCCCGCCTCCTGCGCCGGACTGTCGGGGCGCCCCGGCGCACCCCTTCACCTCCAGCGCGGAGACCTGTAACTGTGCGGACCCCGCTGCCTGGGGATGCCGCGGTCTCTGTCTCAGTGCTCGCCTACCCTGTCTTGTGAAATGTAAAACTTAACCGAGCAGTAACCGCGGTTCGTGCTCCTAACCCCACATTCCCGCCACCCAGAGCTACTGATTGTGGGCAGCGCGCTGTATTTGCTCCCCTTTCATCTTCTTTAAAATATACAACTGGGGGCGCCTGGGTGGCTCAGGCGGTTAAGCGTTTGACTCCAGCTCAGGTCATGATCTCCGGGTTGGTGGGTTCGAGCCCCGCGTCGAACTCTGTGCTGACAGCTCAGAGCCTGGAGCCTGCTTCTGATTCTGTGTCTCCCTCTCTGACCCTCCCCAGCTGATGCTCTGTTTCTATCTGTGTCTGGATAAAAAAAAAAAAATGAAACGTTTAAGAATTAAACAAATAAAATAAAATAATAAAACTACAGGGGCACCTGGGTGGCTCAGTCGGTTGAGCGTGGAACTCTTGATTTTGGCTAAGGTTCCAATCTCATGGTTCTGAGATGGAGTTCCCTGCTGGGTGTTGCAGCCTGCTTAAAATTCTCTCTCCCTCTTCCTCTGCCCTTCCCCCACCCCTCAAAAAAAAAAAAAGACTAAATAAATAAATAAATTGTGTCTTAAAAATAAATGAATGAATAAATAAATAGTAAAACTTTACAGATCGGGCTGACCATATTGTAACCAGAGTCGCTGGCCTTTTCTCCGAGACTTTTTGACACCCCCTCCCCAACTAGCCGTGACTTGGGCATGTTTCCTTATACTTTGACTACACATAAATGTATTAGTGTTACCTGTTTTTTTTTTTTAATGTTTCATTTATTTTTGAGAGAGAGCGAAGGGGAAAGGCAGAGACAGAGGGGGACAGAGGATCCCAAGAGGGCTCTGTACTGACAGCAGAGAGCCCAATGCCAGGCTCGAACTTACAAATCGGTGAGATCATGACCTGAGCCAAAATGGGACGCTCAACCGACTGAGCCCTCCGGGCACCCTAATATTAGCCTTACTTGTGTGTGTTTCTGTGTTTATGCTTTTAAAAAAATCATTCTGCGTTGTCCCTAAGTAACATCAGATTTTGCACGTACCCAGCAGAATACACGTAGGGCTAATTCATTCCCGTTAACTCTTGTCGACCATGCGACTGTTCTTTTATTTCCACCTTCCGTGGTTGGACAAGGAAGTAGTTTTCCGTTTCTTGCGGCTGTGGACGAGGGCTGTCACGTCTGCCCCTGTCTCTGGTGTCTGGTGAGCAGGACTCCGTGGGAGTCAAGTGCCGGGTCACAGGGAGTTCCAGGGTGCACTTTTACTCAACATTGCCAAACCGAGCCCCGAAGTGACCGTACCAGTTTCCACCCTCACCGGCAGGGGACGAGAGGAGTTTCCCCACGTCCTCACCACATTTTCTATGATCAGACTTGGAAGTCTGTGCAGTTTGATGTGGCGCTTGCGTCCTTTGCTCATTCCAGTTGTGCAAATGCTGCGGCTCAGGAGCACCTGCCTGGCCCTTCCTCGTCTTTTTTTCCTCTCAGTTGGGATATGGCCTCCTCTTACGAGAGGCCCTCCCTGACCTCCCTTAGCGGACTGAGGTCTCTCCCGGCCACGCTTCCTCAGCCCCTTGTGCTTCCCCATCACAGCACTGGGGAACAGGAAGTGGCCGCCTCTCCCCGCAGACTGGGAGCTCCCCGGGCAGGGCCCACTGGGCAGGCTGTGAAGAGCACTGAGGGGCTACAGAGAGTGCACGCAGGCGGCTTCATCTGCCCAAAATAAAGGGCTCCTCTTTCTTTTTTTAAAAAAAATTTAATGCTTATTTATTTTTGATAGAGAGACTTAGTGCAAACAAGGGAGGGACAGAGAGAGAGGGAGACACAGAATCCAAAGCAGGTTCCAGGCTCTGAGCCATCAGCACAGAGCCCCCCGGCACGGGGCTTGAACTCACAAACCGTGAGATCATGACCTGAGCCAAAGTCGGATGCTTAACTGCTGAATCACTCAGGAGCCCCCAAAGGGCCCCTCTTTCTAATTCCTACAAAGTGCCTCCTTGGGTTGGCAGCAGCCCACATATCTGCGGCATCTGCATCCCACCATGTGGCCACAGCCTCCAGGAACCAATCACCTGGTCAGTACTGTTCATTTCCACTTGGTTACTCCTGGCTGAACATGGCTCCCTGAAAAGCTTGAACCCTCATCTTGTTCTTTCACTGCTGGGCGTAGCACGAAGTAGAGGTACACTAATCGTTTGTGGAATCAATGGTTGGCACTTAACGCTTCTAAAGTTTTGTAATGCGGTAGGTGGAGTGTATACCCAATTACTTAACAGGGGTTACGTGGAGGAGAGGTAGAAAACTCTACTCTACCGGTACTAATAACAACCCCAGTCGGGTCCCCCCGTTGGCTCAGTTGTTAGACATGTAACTCGATCTCAAGGTCGTGAGTTCGAGCCCCATGTTGGGCATGGAGCCTACTTTAAAAAAAAAAAAGTACAATAATAACAACTAGAATCTATTGAATCTTTAAAAAAATTTTTTTTAATGTTTTATTTATTTCTGTGAGAGAGAATGAGAGAGAGAGAGAGAGAGAGAGAGAGACAGCGTAAGCAGGGGAGGGTCAGAGAGAGGGAGACACAGAATCTGAAAGTCTCCAGGCTCTGAGCTGGCTGTCAGCACAAAGCCCGACGCGGGGCTCAAACCCATGAACTGTGAGATCATGACCTGAGCTGAAGTCGGACAATTAACCAACTGAGCCACCCAGGCGCCCCTAGAATCTATTGAATCTTGACGCCACCAGACACTTTTCCTAGCTCTTTGTGTGACTCAGCTCATTTAAACTTCGTGGAGATGGGGGGCGCCTGGGTGGCTTAGTCGGTTAAGCGTCCGACTTTCGCTTAGGTCATGATCTCGCGGTTCTTGGGTTCGGGCCCCGCGTCGGGCTCTGTGCTGACTGCCAGCTCAGAGCCTGGAGCCTGCTTCAGTCTGTGACTC